>NW_009258121.1:2706531-2731223 GCF_000149755.1 Phytophthora sojae | reverse complement strand
TGACAGCACGGAGGCCGAGGCGAGTGGCGATGTCATTCTGCACGTGCCGGCGTTGCCGTCAACCGATCGACGCAGTATCGCGGCTCCATCGGCCTGGAGCACAGCGACGGCGTGCGAGAGCCTTCGGTGGATGAGGACAGACTGGTGGGGAAAGCAGGCGAGGACGAGGGACGTCATCTCGCGCTATTTCAACGCTGCTGTGGTAGTATCGTAGTGGCACTGCTCGTGTCCACGGCCACCGTGTCGGCTCCGGTCGGTCGTTGGGGGCAGTGATGTGAACAAGAAGCGCTTTGTGCGCTGAAACCGGCATGTCGCCGGCATAGACGTGCTGGTCGGAATGATGTTGGCGGGAAGCCACGTCGAGAAGTAGCGTGGAGTAGGCCGAGCGTCGCGTTTGATGGCAGCACGGAGGCCGAGGCGAGTGGCGATGTCATTCTGCACGTGCCGGCGTTGCCGTCAAACGATCGACGCAGTATCGCGGCTCCATCGGCCTGGAGCACAGCGACGGCGTGCGAGAGCCTTCGGTGGATGAGGACAGACCGGTGGGGAAAGCAGGCGAGGACGAGGGACGTCATCTCGCGCTATTTCAACGCTGCTGTGGTAGTATCGTAGTGGCACTGCTCGTGTCCACGGCCACCGTGTCGGCTCCGGTCGGTCGTTGGGGGCAGTGATGTGAACAAGAAGCGCTTTGTGCGCTGAAACCGGCATGTCGCCGGCATAGACGTGCTGGTCGGAATGATGTTGGCGGGAAGCCACGTCGAGAAGTAGCGTGGAGTAGGCCGAGCGTCGCGTTTGATGGCAGCACGGAGGCCGAGGCGAGTGGCGATGTCATTCTGCACGTGCCGGCGTTGCCGTCAAACGATCGACGCAGTATCGCGGCTCCATCGGCCTGGAGCACAGCGACGGCGTGCGAGAGCCTTCGGTGGATGAGGACAGACCGGTGGGGAAAGCAGGCGAGGACAAGGGACGTCATCTCGCGCTATTTCAACGCTGCTGGGGTAGTATCGTGGTGGCACTGCTCGTGTCCACGGCCACCGAGCCGGCTCCGGTCGGTCGTTGGGGGCAGTGATGTGAACAAGAAGCGCTTTGTGCGCTGAAACCGGCATGTCGCCGGCATAGACGTGCTGGTCGGAATGATGTTGGCGGGAAGCCACGTCGAGAAGTAGCGTGGAGTAGGCCGAGCGTCGCGTTTGATGGCAGCACGGAGGCCGAGGCGAGTGGCGATGTCATTCTGCACGTGCCGGCGTTGCCGTCAACCGATCGACGCAGTATCGCGGCTCCATCGGCCTGGAGCACAGCGACGGCGTGCGAGAGCCTTCGGTGGATGAGGACAGACTGGTGGGGAAAGCAGGCGAGGACGAGGGACGTCATCTCGCGCTATTTCAACGCTGCTGTGGTAGTATCGTAGTGGCACTGCTCGTGTCCACGGCCACCGTGTCGGCTCCGGTCGGTCGTTGGGGGCAGTGATGTGAACAAGAAGCGCTTTGTGCGCTGAAACCGGCATGTCGCCGGCATAGACGTGCTGGTCGGAATGATGTTGGCGGGAAGCCACGTCGAGAAGTAGCGTGGAGTAGGCCGAGCGTCGCGTTTGATGGCAGCACGGAGGCCGAGGCGAGTGGCGATGTCATTCTGCACGTGCCGGCGTTGCCGTCAACCGATCGACGCAGTATCGCGGCTCCATCGGCCTGGAGCACAGCGACGGCGTGCGAGAGCCTTCGGTGGATGAGGACAGACCGGTGGGGAAAGCAGGCGAGGACGAGGGACGTCATCTCGCGCTATTTCAACGCTGCTGTGGTAGTATCGTGGTGGCACTGCTCGTGTCCACGGCCACCGTGTCGGCTCCGGTCGGTCGTTGGGGGCAGTGATGTGAACAAGAAGCGCTTTGTGCGCTGAAACCGGCATGTCGCCGGCATAGACGTGCTGGTCGGAATGATGTTGGCGGGAAGCCACGTCGAGAAGTAGCGTGGAGTAGGCCGAGCGTCGCGTTTGATGGCAGCACGGAGGCCGAGGCGAGTGGCGATGTCATTCTGCACGTGCCGGCGTTGCCGTCAACCGATCGACGCAGTATCGCGGCTCCATCGGCCTGGAGCACAGCGACGGCGTGCGAGAGCCTTCGGTGGATGAGGACAGACCGGTGGGGAAAGCAGGCGAGGACGAGGGACGTCATCTCGCGCTATTTCAACGCTGCTGTGGTAGTATCGTAGTGGCACTGCTCGTGTCCACGGCCACCGTGTCGGCTCCGGTCGGTCGTTGGGGGCAGTGATGTGAACAAGAAGCGCTGTGTGCGCTGAAACCGGCATGTCGCCGGCATAGACGTGCTGGTCGGAATGATGTTGGCGGGAAGCCACGTCGAGAAGTAGCGTGGAGTAGGTTGAGCGTCGCGTTTGATGGCAGCACGGAGGCCGAGGCGAGTGGCGATGTCATTCTGCACGTGCCGGCGTTGCCGTCAACCGATCGACGCAGTATCGCGGCTCCATCGGCCTGGAGCACAGCGACGGCGTGCGAGAGCCTTCGGTGGATGAGGACAGACCGGTGGGGAAAGCAGGCGAGGACGAGGGACGTCATCTCGCGCTATTTCAACGCTGCTGTGGTAGTATCGTGGTGGCACTGCTCGTGTCCACGGCCACCGAGCCGGCTCCGGTCGGTCGTTGGGGGCAGTGATGTGAACAAGAAGCGCTGTGTGCGCTGAAACCGGCATGTCGCCGGCATAGACGTGCTGGTCGGAATGATGTTGGCGGGAAGCCACGTCGAGAAGTAGCGTGGAGTAGGCCGAGCGTCGCGTTTGATGGCAGCACGGAGGCCGAGGCGAGTGGCGATGTCATTCTGCACGTGCCGGCGTTGCCGTCAACCGATCGACGCAGTATCGCGGCTCCATCGGCCTGGAGCACAGCGACGGCGTGCGAGAGCCTTCGGTGGATGAGGACAGACCGGTGGGGAAAGCAGGCGAGGACGAGGGACGTCATCTCGCGCTATTTCAACGCTGCTGTGGTAGTATCGTGGTGGCACTGCTCGTGTCCACGGCCATCGAGCCGGCTCCGGTCGGTCGTTGGGGGCAGTGATGTGAACAAAAAGCGCTGTGTGCGCTGAAACCGGCATGTCGCCGGCACAGACGTGCTGGTCGGAATGATGTTGGCGGGAAGCCACGTCGAGAAGTAGCGTGGAGTAGGCCGAGCGTCGCGTTTGATGGCAGCACGGAGGCCGAGGCGAGTGGCGATGTCATTCTGCACGTGCCGGCGTTGCCGTCAACCGATCGACGCAGTATCGCGGCTCCATCGGCCTGGAGCACAGCGACGGCGTGCGAGAGCCTTCGGTGGATGAGGACAGACCGGTGGGGAAAGCAGGCGAGGACGAGGGACGTCATCTCGCGCTATTTCAACGCTGCTGTGGTAGTATCGTGGTGGCACTGCTCGTGTCCACGGCCACCGTGTCGGCTCCGGTCGGTCGTTGGGGGCAGTGATGTGAACAAGAAGCGCTTTGTGCGCTGAAACCGGCATGTCGCCGGCATAGACGCGCTGGTCGGAATGATGTTGGCGGGAAGCCACGTCGAGAAGTAGCGTGGAGTAGGCCGAGCGTCGCGTTTGATGGCAGCACGGAGGCCGAGGCGAGTGGCGATGTCATTCTGCACGTGCCGGCGTTGCCGTCAACCGATCGACGCAGTATCGCGGCTCCATCGGCCTGGAGCACAGCGACGGCGTGCGAGAGCCTTCGGTGGATGAGGACAGACCGGTGGGGAAAGCAGGCGAGGACGAGGGACGTCATCTCGCGCTATTTCAACGCTTCTGTGGTAGTATCGTGGTGGCACTGCTCGTGTCCACGGCCACCGTGTCGGCTCCGGTCGGTCGTTGGGGGCAGTGATGTGAACAAGAAGCGCTGTGTGCGCTGAAACCGGCATGTCGCCGGCATAGACGTGCTGGTCGGAATGATGTTGGCGGGAAGCCACGTCGAGAAGTAGCGTGGAGTAGGCCGAGCGTCGCGTTTGATGGCAGCACGGAGGCCGAGGCGAGTGGCGATGTCATTCTGCACGTGCCGGCGTTGCCGTCAACCGATCGACGCAGTATCGCGGCTCCATCGGCCTGGAGCACAGCGACGGCGTGCGAGAGCCTTCGGTGGATGAGGACAGACCGGTGGGGAAAGCAGGCGAGGACGAGGGACGTCATCTCGCGCTATTTCAACGCTTCTGTGGTAGTATCGTGGTGGCACTGCTCGTGTCCACGGCCACCGTGTCGGCTCCGGTCGGTCGTTGGGGGCAGTGATGTGAACAAGAAGCGCTTTGTGCGCTGAAACCGGCATGTCGCCGGCACAGACGTGCTGATCGGAATGATGTTGGCGGGAAGCCACGTCGAGAAGTAGCGTGGAGTAGGCCGAGCGTCGCGTTTGATGGCAGCACGGAGGCCGAGGCGAGTGGCGATGTCATTCTGCACGTGCCGGCGTTGCCGTCAACCGATCGACGCAGTATCGCGGCTCCATCGGCCTGGAGCACAGCGACGGCGTGCGAGAGCCTTCGGTGGATGAGGACAGACCGGTGGGGAAAGCAGGCGAGGACGAGGGACGTCATCTCGCGCTATTTCAACGCTGCTGTGGTAGTATCGTAGTGGCACTGCTCGTGTCCACGGCCACCGTGTCGGCTCCGGTCGGTCGTTGGGGGCAGTGATGTGAACAAGAAGCGCTTTGTGCGCTGAAACCGGCATGTCGCCGGCATAGACGTGCTGGTCGGAATGATGTTGGCGGGAAGCCACGTCGAGAAGTAGCGTGGAGTAGGCCGAGCGTCGCGTTTGATGGCAGCACGGAGGCCGAGGCGAGTGGCGATATCATTCCGCACGTGCCGGCGTTGCCGTCAACCGATCGACGCAGTATCGCGGCTCCATCGGCCTGGAGCACAGCGACGGCGTGCGAGAGCCTTCGGTGGATGAGGACAGACCGGTGGGGAAAGCAGGCGAGGACGAGGGACGTCATCTCGCGCTATTTCAACGCTGCTGTGGTAGTATCGTAGTGGCACTGGTCGTGTCCACGGCCACCGAGCCGGCTCCGGTCGGTCGTTGGGGGCAGTGATGTGAACAAGAAGCGCTTTGTGCGCTGAAACCGGCATGTCGCCGGCATAGACGTGCTGGTCGGAATGATGTTGGCGGGAAGCCACGTCGAGAAGTAGGCCGAGCGTCGCGTTTGATGGCAGCACGGAGGCCGAGGCGAGTGGCAATGCCATTCTGTACGAGCCGGCGTTGCCGACAACCTACCGACGCAGTATCGCGGCTCCATCGGCCTGGAGCACAGCGACGGCGTGCGAGAGCCTTCGGTGGATGAGGACAGACCGGTGGGGAAAGCAGGCGAGGACGAGGGACGTCATCTCGCGCTATTTCAACGCTGCTGTGGTAGTATCGTAGTGGCACTGCTCGTGTCCACGGCCACCGAGCCGGCTCCGGTCGGTCGTTGGGGGCAGTGATGTGAACAAGAAGCGCTTTGTGCGCTGAAACCGGCATGTCGCCGGCATAGACGTGCTGGTCGGAATGATGTTGGCGGGAAGCCACGTCGAGAAGTAGCGTGGAGTGGGCCGAGCGTCGCGTTTGATGGCAGCACGGAGGCCGAGGCGAGTGGCGATGTCATTCTGCACGTGCCGGCGTTGCCGTCAACCGATCGACGCAGTATCGCGGCTCCATCGGCCTGGAGCACAGCGACGGCGTGCGAGAGCCTTCGGTGGATGAGGACAGACCGGTGGGGAAAGCAGGCGAGGACGAGGGACGTCATCTCGCGCTATTTCAACGCTGCTGGGGTAGTATCGTGGTGGCACTGCTCGTGTCCACGGCCACCGAGCCGGCTCCGGTCGGTCGTTGGGGGCAGTGATGTGAACAAGAAGCGCTTTGTGCGCTGAAACCGGCATGTCGCCGGCATAGACGTGCTGGTCGGAATGATGTTGGCGGGAAGCCACGTCGAGAAGTAGGCCGAGCGTCGCGTTTGATGGCAGCACGGAGGCCGAGGCGAGTGGCAATGCCATTCTGTACGAGCCGGCGTTGCCGACAACCTACCGACGCAGTATCGCGGCTCCATCGGCCTGGAGCACAGCGACGGCGTGCGAGAGCCTTCGGTGGATGAGGACAGACCGGTGGGGAAAGCAGGCGAGGACGAGGGACGTCATCTCGCGCTATTTCAACGCTGCTGTGGTAGTATCGTAGTGGCACTGCTCGTGTCCACGGCCACCGAGCCGGCTCCGGTCGGTCGTTGGGGGCGCAGTGATGTGAACAAGAAGCGCTTTGTGCGCTGAAACCGGCATGTCGCCGGCATAGACGTGCTGGTCGGAATGATGTTGGCGGGAAGCCACGTCGAGAAGTAGCGTGGAGTAGGCCGAGCGTCGCGTTTGATGGCAGCACGGAGGCCGAGGCGAGTGGCGATGTCATTCTGCACGTGCCGGCATTGCCGTCAACCGATCGACGCAGTATCGCGGCTCCATCGGCCTGGAGCACAGCGACGGCGTGCGAGAGCCTTCGGTGGATGAGGACAGACCGGTGGGGAAAGCAGGCGAGGACGAGGGACGTCATCTCGCGCTATTTCAACGCTGCTGTGGTAGTATCGTAGTGGCACTGCTCGTGTCCACGGCCACCGAGCCGGCTCCGGTCGGTCGTCGGGGGCGCAGTGATGTGAACAAGAAGCGCTTTGTGCGCTGAAACCGGCATGTCGCCGGCATAGACGTGCTGGTCGGAATGATGTTGGCGGGAAGCCACGTCGAGAAGTAGCGTGGAGTGGGCCGAGCGTCGCGTTTGATGGCAGCACGGAGGCCGAGGCGAGTGGCGATGTCATTCTGCACGTGCCGGCGTTGCCGTCAACCGATCGACGCAGTATCGCGGCTCCGTCGGCCTGGAGCACAGCGACGGCGTGCGAGAGCCTTCGGTGGATGAGGACAGACCGGTGGGGAAAGCAGGCGAGGACGAGGGACGTCATCTCGCGCTATTTCAACGCTGCTGGGGTAGTATCGTGGTGGCACTGCTCGTGTCCACGGCCACCGAGCCGGCTCCGGTCGGTCGTTGGGGGCAGTGATGTGAACAAGAAGCGCTTTGTGCGCTGAAACCGGCATGTCGCCGGCATAGACGTGCTGGTCGGAATGATGTTGGCGGGAAGCCACGTCGAGAAGTAGGCCGAGCGTCGCGTTTGATGGCAGCACGGAGGCCGAGGCGAGTGGCAATGCCATTCTGTACGAGCCGGCGTTGCCGACAACCTACCGACGCAGTATCGCGGCTCCATCGGCCTGGAGCACAGCGACGGCGTGCGAGAGCCTTCGGTGGATGAGGACAGACCGGTGGGGAAAGCAGGCGAGGACGAGGGACGTCATCTCGCGCTATTTCAACGCTGCTGTGGTAGTATCGTAGTGGCACTGCTCGTGTCCACGGCCACCGAGCCGGCTCCGGTCGGTCGTTGGGGGCGCAGTGATGTGAACAAGAAGCGCTTTGTGCGCTGAAACCGGCATGTCGCCGGCATAGACGTGCTGGTCGGAATGATGTTGGCGGGAAGCCACGTCGAGAAGTAGCGTGGAGTAGGCCGAGCGTCGCGTTTGATGGCAGCACGGAGGCCGAGGCGAGTGGCGATGTCATTCTGCACGTGCCGGCATTGCCGTCAACCGATCGACGCAGTATCGCGGCTCCATCGGCCTGGAGCACAGCGACGGCGTGCGAGAGCCTTCGGTGGATGAGGACAGACCGGTGGGGAAAGCAGGCGAGGACGAGGGACGTCATCTCGCGCTATTTCAACGCTGCTGTGGTAGTATCGTAGTGGCACTGCTCGTGTCCACGGCCACCGAGCCGGCTCCGGTCGGTCGTCGGGGGCGCAGTGATGTGAACAAGAAGCGCTTTGTGCGCTGAAACCGGCATGTCGCCGGCATAGACGTGCTGGTCGGAATGATGTTGGCGGGAAGCCACGTCGAGAAGTAGCGTGGAGTAGGCCGAGCGTCGCGTTTGATGGCAGCACGGAGGCCGAGGCGAGTGGCGATGTCATTCTGCACGTGCCGGCGTTGCCGTCAAACGATCGACGCAGTATCGCGGCTCCATCGGCCTGGAGCACAGCGACGGCGTGCGAGAGCCTTCGGTGGATGAGGACAGACCGGTGGGGAAAGCAGGCGAGGACGAGGGACGTCATCTCGCGCTATTTCAACGCTGCTGTGGTAGTATCGTGGTGGCACTGCTCGTGTCCACGGCCACCGAGCCGGCTCCGGTCGGTCGTTGGGGGCAGTGATGTGAACAAGAAGCGCTTTGTGCGCTGAAACCGGCATGTCGCCGGCATAGACGTGCTGGTCGGAATGATGTTGGCGGGAAGCCACGTCGAGAAGTAGCGTGGAGTAGGCCGAGCATCGCGTTTGATGACAGCACGGAGGCCGAGGCGAGTGGCGATGCCAGTCTGTACGTGCCGGCGTTGCCGTCAACCGACTGACGCAATACCGCGGCTCCATCGGCCTGGAGCACAGTGACGGCGTGCGAGAGCCTTACGAGGTTATACGGGGGATTCGCTATACAGCGGACGGCGAACTCAAGGTCTTGATGAACTGGCCCAATACACTGGAGCCACTTTCGAACTTGGTACCTGCGGACCGAGAGCAGATTGAGCGTGCTAACGGTAATGCAGGCAACTAACACGCTTCAAATACATATCATTTGCTTTTTCCTCTAGCTACGTGTTTCTTTTATTTTTCAAAGATATTCAACACCGTCCTAGCCAACGTGTTTGATGTGTGCTTACCAGCATAAGCTGCGCAGTGTAGTACGCAGCTTCAAATATTACTCAACACAATCGAGCTCACTATGGAAACGCCAAAGTCATGTTCCCCGTTCTGCTGCTTGAACAGAGAGAGGTTCACTGTTGGGGAGGCGGTAAAGGAAGCTTGTGTCGTGGGGCTCTAGGTCCCTCGTCACTCAGATCAGTTGTATAATACAACAACGACATCTTTAGTTGTAAACGATTTATTTGATTTAGCTTTACGACTTTAATGTCCTGCGCAGGATGCTAGCGGACGACATGACGCTATTCTCCCTCCACAACCGTACCAGAAGGCGTCATGACAGCAAATGGGTCCTTGACTTACGATTTCGGGAGGTTTTGGGCGGATAGTTCGTCTACCGCTTCTGTCACGCTGACCGCGAGTTCTGCTTGATCAGCCACCCACTTGTTGTAGTATCCTTTCCACACTTCCACGTAGCTCTCACAGGCTTCGTGAGACTCCTGCGCCAGTTCGAGCTGGTTCCCGACAACTTCAGCCTCTGCTGACACATCCAGGTGAAGACGCTTCAGATGACGGCAGAGTCGATCTTCTCCAGTGGCCGTGACGATACTGAAGAAGAACTGCGTGACTTGTTTCGACTGATAATTGTAGTCGCCGGCGTCCACACAAAGTCTTCATAGAACTCGCGCCATCGGAGGATAGCACTTTCCGTCGCTTCTTGGCCCTAGTGAAACATCAACATCAATCTATAATATTGTCATTGCCACATATTCAACGTAGTAATAGATCAGAGACTTACCTGATTCTCGAGACTCCTCTTCACCACGAGCTTTCCCGACTCTTTCACTTGATGCCGTACCTTGTCCAGGTCAGCCCCAGCGAGAAACCGAGTCGGGCCACGGCAACCCTCTTCCTTCATCTGGCCTAGTGTACCTTCGAAAGTACCTGGTAAAAGCTTCAATTGAGCCGAGTCTCCCAGCTCCGATATCACAAATCGCACTCCTTGTTGCGAAGCGACTAGTGCAGTCGATACCGCAACGTTTGCCCTACCAACAATGCCCAACAGCTCACCAAGACTGCTGCAGCAACTTGTCAGTCGATTGCTCATTTCATGCGAGTTCGAGACGATGCCTGCGACCAGCGAGTTCATGTCTTGCAGTAGCTGTATCAGATTAGTTTCCCGCTCTCTCGAAGCTTGAGTCGCAGCACGCACTTGCTTGAGCTCCTTCTGCAACGTCGTGATCGTCTCAATAGCTTTTTGGAACCTCTCTTTGAGCATCTGGTTTTCCTTGACACGCTCACTGTTCTTGTCCACTTCTGCCCTGAATCGAATCCCGTCGGTCTCGCGCTGGTGTTTCTCGTCTTTGAGAGCATTCTCTGCCTCCAGAGCACGCTTGGACATCTCATCCAGCTTGGCTTGCAGGTTTCGGACTTGCACGTTCGCATTCTCCTCTGCTCTCTCAGCCTTCGCCTTTGCCTCTCGAAGCAGCTGAGCTACCTCGGTGTCTTGCTTGTCGTTCTTGTCCTCTTTGTTCTTGATCATGCTGAAATACTGCTGAGTGAGCAGGTAATTTTTGTCGGCCATGTTCTCAGCCTTCCTCGTCGAATGTATCAGGCGCTCGCGCTCGCGTTCGAGGTCATTCACTCTCTCTCGTAGTTTAGCAACCTCGGCGTCACGATCTCCGGTGGGGGAGCTCGCTTTAGATGATCCCATTGCTTGAACGACACGCGGGAGGGGGAGGTAGTGGGGAGGCGCGCGGGTGGGGTGGGGGGGGGGGGGGGGCGAGACGATGGCGTGCAGGACGACAGGGGGGAGGATTCGCACTGGATTCGCAAAAACTGGCTACGAAGCCACACACCTTGTTACCTATCCCTATAATTTACTGAATATAGAAAACCCGCGAGATATTGCTTGTAGCAGCATCCGACATGTTTCATGAACGCTTAGGTGTTATTCTTGCCACAATGTCGGAGGTGCATGTAGGAGGTATGTCAGCTGAAACGACAAAAAATGATACAATGATCTGTTTTATGCAGATTCATACAAAAATCGATATACGAGTATGTATGAGCCTCCGACAAGCAAACAATCTTGCTTCCACGGAGATGAGCACGGGGAATGAGGGGTAAATATGAGTGGACACGAGATAGGCGAGGGCTGATTTAGCTTTATGCTTTGCTGGGGGGCCGCTTTTAGGCCCAGAAACTCGGTTTGGCCCGTCTAGAATGGCATTTCTGCGTTTCCAAGTCGTAGAAAAGCGCCTTGGTTGAGAAAACAGAGCCCCAAGCTCGGATCTTAGACCGTACTGGCGAGATATATAAATCAGACCTAGGTCTTAATTAAGAGCTGGCTGGATTAAAATCGAGATTATTAACGAGATAATAAGCATGCGTTGGCCAAAATATCTTCAAACGGCAATCATTCTTGCCAACAACGTATCTTGCTACTGTCATTTTCATCAATTGATTTCTGAAGCCTTATTATCAGAAATGGCTCCAAGTCGGGCTCGCATACAAAACTTACTTGCGATTTGAACATGTTTCGCTGAGATCGAGCCATTATTGCTGGTAAATACCAGTTTCAGAGGTGTACTTTTGACTAATTCGACCTGTGTACTCCCCCGGAGCATTCGCTTCGGGTCGCCTATATCTGGTAGGTATGTTTGCTTTGTGATAGCGCATTACGCAGACATTGAGTGCCCCGATCGCACCAAACCTGCTATTTTAATAGCTATTAATAGCTATTAAAATAGCTCTATGCACGAGTGAGTTGCGTGGGCCTTTTTGCGAGCACAATTCATACAGCGACGCTGTAACAGCGTAAAGATCTCTCCCGAGCTCTATATTATTTTAAAGAGTTAAAACTGCATTGCCTCTTCGCTATAGTATGTACAGTGCCCCTCTTCGATACAACTAAAGGCATTTTGTTCATGAGTCTTCGGGAGCGCCGCCAATAGATGCACATGGACGAGGAGAACGTGTGGACACATCCGCCGATGACTCGGAGGATCCGACGGCGACGGGAATGCCGGCGGCAGCCGGGCTCTGGATATACCATTGGCTGGTCAGGGAGACCCAAGTATACTGAGATCAAGTCAATCGGAACCCGGGAGTAATCCGTCTGATGAGAGGCACCAACGAGCACAAGGAGAACAAGAAGGAAAGCAGGAGGGGAAGACTAGAGAGTAGTTTGAGAGACGATAACATTTAATCTCACTTTGGAA
Organism: Phytophthora sojae; assembly: GCF_000149755.1. Lineage (NCBI taxonomy): Eukaryota > Oomycota > Peronosporomycetes > Peronosporales > Peronosporaceae > Phytophthora > Phytophthora sojae. Next base: position 2,719,307 of record NW_009258121.1, on the reverse strand, counting down.
TTTGCCCCCTCAACCACAACCTAAAAACCAACACATTTAAAAGGGCGTACGAGTTGAGGTTTGACTAATGGATTGATAAAACACAGTCGCTGAGTTTAAACTACATGTGCTGGCAGTGCGCCATCAGCAAAACATTATCCGAAACTAGCCAGCCTCCATATGAGCTGGCGACTTGTTCTTCTCCGGCGCAGGGATAAGCGGCATAACGCGATGCAAGGTACTGCTGATGCGTTTTCGGTCTCTCTAAATATACATGTATGTACAACTTCGAGTCATGCGGTTCAGCTCTTTTATGCTCGCTGCGACTATCGCTTTCATTGTCTGCTGCATTGTCGTCTCTTCCTCCAGTACTGCAAAGTCTCCAACCCCCAAGACGGCTTCCTCACACTTTGTGAGCTCGACCGGTGCTGCTTTGGAGAGTGGCAGGCTCTTGAGAGCCAGCGTGGTCGGCCATCGGAGCAGTAACTACGAAGAGAGAGCGAACGCTTTTTCGAAGGCCTACTACGAGAAGCTGCTGGAGTTTCTGTCAATACTGACCGGAAAAAAGAAGGCGCCGGTTGATTTGACCGGAACCTACCCGTCTTCTCCGAAGGCCGACAAACTGACAAGGTCTAAGTCATTTCCGGATGAGAAAGCTGCGTCGCCGAAGTTGACGAGATCCCAAACGTACTCGACTGAGACAGTTGACTGGGATGGCGCCATTAAAGCAGCGGGGAACATTAAAGTTATGTCCAGAAAACCGAAGCGTTGTTTCTTATGTGGGCCAGAGAAGTACGTGATCTATTCTTGAGATCCACCCAAAACAAATATGTAACTTCCTGGAAGATCTCTGTATCGGGTCCTGAAGACCCAGCACGGACCAGACCCACCGGTGTTCCAAAACAAAGTCTACCCGAGCTCCTAACACACCAGCACACTGCCATACTTGTAATCCGTTCAAACATGCTTACAAGTCGATATCCCTGCGCCTGGGCCTCAAGATTCGACTTCCATCTTGTTGTTACCTCCGGCTCTCTTCGCCGCGGCAGCGTTGGTCTTGTTCAGCAGCTCGTGGTTGGCCTGCGCCACTGTGTTCTGCAGGTGGGCCTGCATGGGTTCGAACGGGTCACTCTTGAAATGGTCACGCCGAACATACCGATGAGGTATTCAAAGACTACCCCAGTCACTCGGGAGTGGCTTCATACTCGCCCCCCGGCACCACATTCCGCTAATCTCACCAGCAGAAGAACGATTGAGTCGACGTAAAGCACAGGCGAAAATAATTATATAATTTTCTTTTCCGAGCTGTAGATGAAAACAAATTATTGATAGTCAAGTTGCGGTCAAGTTTGAAGACCATCAAACTGTTTGCAGCGAAATCTGTCTCCTTTATTGGTCGGCTTTGTCAGTATTGACGAGTGACCCAGTCTTAGTGCTGTGGCGATGAGGAGAAATACATTCTTCTTTTGTCGCGATCAACCCGCTTCAAAACCGACAAGAGCACAACGCCTGACATCAAGCCGGACGTCGTAAAAAGGCTTGCTGAGATGTCTTCGGTCGAAAAGGCAACGGGCGCTAAGACTTTCGCATGAAACGAGGTCACACCCAGCTACGGAAACAGCGCCTCTGTCAGCAGACCATCGCTTTCAGCGAGGAGGCCCGCCGAATCGTCAGCTACAGACGGTCAATTGACACGCGGCACGGGGCTTTTTAAGGACCAAGGATGTGTCCAAACAAAACTGAAAGTAGTTCAGCCAAATGGCGACGATAAGTCAAACGCTCTAGCATCATTTGTGGTCTACTAGTACAGCTGTATACCTTGTTCGCACTGAGAGTTCGCAATGAGATCTACTGTAGAAGGTAATCCACCGCGTTGTGTATTTTAATACTATTAAAATATTATAATATAATGGCGTGGTGTACGGCTGGATTCGACATCATTTACGGATGTTGTGGCTGCGAGGCTGGCGCAGGAGTTGTCCTGGCTGCTTTGATTGCTGTGAAACAATACTATACTAAGTATTCTTTAACAAACAATGACAATTCTAGATTCCAGAGCTTTTTGGGCGGTGTACGCCATCTCACGTCTCCAGGTTGGTGTGTTTTTCTCTGGACGCGGAGCGAGAACCACGACGTCGATGGCCAACAAATGCCAGGTGGATGCACCACAATGCACATCCTGGTGGAAATGGCATGAGAGAGCAACTCGCGAGGTTCGAGAATAATGTGTGAATGGGCTTGAGGATCAGAGTCGCGCTGGACCAGGACCAAATACGGCATGCCGCAGGTGTATGGGACACCGGCAATAACGTTAAGGGGTGAGCTGCAAGCAAATATACGGCCTCGGCTCATGAACGTAGTACTAGTACTTAAGTAATATGAGAGAGACTTGGATATAGGTACCGGCAGGATGCGCATACTGTAGCCAAGTGAATGTTACTTTTTTTTCACGCGGGGTAAAATCAACCAAACTATCTGTCAGTAGCCGCTTGTACGTACTAATACGTACTTTACGAACGAGTGGTTTTCGCCTTCAATGGAAATTATTGATGAGCCAGTTGGTGTATCCGCGCAGGACCTTGTTGTCGGCATTGGCAAACGTTAACTTTAGATTCTCGGTGACCTTCTCGAGGCTGAAATTCTTTTTCCACGCCCAGAACAGAGACTGAGCGTAGTCGACGTCAGTCCTCGCTTTGAGGAGCATCGACTCCTTGAACAACAGCGGCTCATTCGCCAGCTTGAGTGTGTCCGGATGCGGGAAGTGGACGTTGAGCCAGATCACGTAGTCCACGTATAACCTGTCCAAGGTGTTGTCGAAATCCTTTCGGCCCAAAGCATTCAGCTGTTTGAACACAGCCTCGCTTTCGTAGTTGTGGGTCTTCCACTCCTTGAACAACGTCCTCTTGTAGTTGCCATCTTTGATCGCCACTTCGAGCTTTGCCTTGTTGAACAGGTCGTCTCCACCCGAAGGTTTGACACCTGGGAGGCGTGAGAAGTGCGTATCGAGCCAAGCAGCGTATTTGAGGTAGATAGCGTTGAGTTTCTCGTTCTTCGCGTATCGGGAGACGTCCAGTATGCTTTTTGCTTTTTCAATGTCGTAACCGTGACGCTTCCACCTCTTCATCAGAGTCTCAGCGTACTTGGAGTCATCCATCGCTCTCTTGAGCTTCGCAGCGTGGAACAGTTTATCACCGGCCAATCTATCTTCGTCGACTTCACCCACGCTTTCGAGGCCGCGCAGAAATCTCGTGGCGCTGTGGCTCACAGCTAGCACGTCGAGGTCCGGGGACGCCATCGTGGAGGCCATCGTGGAGACCTTCGCGTCCTCGCTGGCACCCGCGACGGCAGCGAGAGCGCTATCGCTCGCGAGAACCGTGAGCGCAGACACTGCCAAGAGGATGGAGGGCAGTCGCATGGTCAATTCGATTCCTGGAATCGCGGAAAGTAAGCACCTGTGGGCTGGAGGGCGAATAACAGAATGTGAGTTAGGAAGTGAAGAGCGGCCGATGCGATGCCCGCCCACCTTGGGAAACGCGATTCACGAACAGTACAAAGCGCGCTTTGAAAGCAGACGCTCCATGCAAATGCCACAAAAAACCAGCAAAACGCTCTTGCAAGCTGGCTCATTTTGCAGTAAACAAGTCGCGATGTAATGCATGGTACAGTACAGACGACCCCCCCCCCCAGTACAGATGACCACGGAAAAATACGCCAGCACTGACCACTATCCTCCAAAATATACGCCAGTTGAGCTGATTGGTCAAAAGTGAGGTCGAAATCCTAGAGAAAGGTCAATAATGTAGAAAAAGACGACATGGAAGTTACGGTCGTGACAAAGAAAAGGTGGAGTGTATTGTTGTGACTACAAGAATTCCAGAGCTTCAAAGTGCTGAGGAAGCGCCTTTTCAAAACTCTCAACTACAATGTCCTCATCAAGGCTGTTCTAGGCTATGATAGTGCGCTCGATAATATCAAGGCGCTTTTCTTTTGCCGTTTTGGGGCTTTTGCAGTAAGCCCATGTACTGCGCAGGGCCGACTTCAGCGGGCCCATCACGCTTACGTCGAGGGGCTGGCAAGTGGACGTGGTGTTCGCTGGCAACGGGTCCACCACAGCGAACACTTTCCATGCCATGCTTCGCGGTGCTCTCCGTGCCAGTAATTTTTTGTAGTAATGGTTGGTAAGACATACGAGCTCGTGTTCGTCTGATTGGCTAAAATACAAACATTGTTTTGTATCGGATCAGAAGTCGGGACTTGTCGCATGGCGAATTTTTTGGTGGAGCGTATTTTTCCATCGTTATCTGTAATGGCACCAGGTTTCGATAGGATTCGAGAGGGGAATACATGTATTAATACATGTATGTCGATCAACACAAACATACCAGGTAATGTTGTATGGACGAAAACCCGCTTGGAAATAGACGAGGTACTCTTGTACATAAGGGTAGACACCTTGCACTGTTTGTTTCACAGTAGATTACTGTTTTAGCCAATAAAAATCCGAATTTTGTTTCTGGTAGTGTAACACCACACAAATCCAAGACTTAGTCTCACTAAGAAAATCATCCCATAACCTATTTGAACTAATCATGAATCTGTATTGAAACGGCTGTTTATAAGGCGTACAGTGACCAGTCGTTTCCCGCTGGCTGTTGCATTCTGTCCGTCGGTGTACAGTACTACAGTACAGTAGGTATAATAGTTCGTAGTAGGGAACTTGAAGAAGCCGGGCGGGCTTTGCTTGGATCCAGGGAAATGGACAAAGCATCAACCTTAAGAAAATCGTCGCTTGATAATAAAAGGACATACAAAATACCCCCCTAACGAGGTAATCTTGCGCGCAATTTGCACGGTGCAATGCCCCTAAGCGCAGCGTCAAGCAGGGCGGCTGGCGCAGCAGCATTAACTCAAACCCGAAGTGCCTATTGAATGGACACACGTGGAAGGTCATGTTGTGAGTAGCCTAGCTAAGCGTGCTACCCGGCGACCTTGCTCAGGAATACAGTGCCAGTCCAAAACGGATGGGATATAAACTAGTGATGTGCTATCTTGTGGATCGCACTCTTCGTTGGGCAAAAGCAAAAAGGAGTCGTAAATTTCTACATGTATTTCGAAGTACTGTACAGTATTGTCATTCACCACGTATTACATGTATTTATATTATAATCGTACCTTATACTGGGATAGGAAGCGACGAAGTGCTTAAGTCTTCTGTCTGCACAGCCCTAAAAAGGCTGCTCAAACCGATGAGCGGGCATGGATGGGATTCGTGCAGATAACGAAATATACCTCGGTAACACCGAAAAGGATAAAGTATATTTGATATAATACCATAAGAGATGTGGGGTATGATGTAGGTAATCATACTGAGAGCAAAATAATTTGCCATGATATTATTGAGCCCCATCTCGATAATGCTGACAAGCACCCAAGCTCCATTCTATTCAAACGAACAGCACTAGCAGGTCTAAAAGCCGGCTCTCAAAGCTAATGCGATCGTTAAATACGATATGAAATACGATAAGAAAACATGGACAATAGGAGCTGCTGGTTAGACTACTCCAGACGTCCTGTACAAAGTGGAATTTTTCCGATAGTTAAGCACCCCAGAACATTCATATTCCGTGATTTTCTATTACTTATGACTATTGAGGGGTGAGGGGTACTTGAAACAATTGGCGGGAACCCGGGTACCCATCGGGACCCCGGTTCCCCCAAAACTACCGGTACACATGTATGAGCAAATGCATTGAAGTGTTGGTCTATGACCTACATAGAACGCAGCTAAAGCTCAGTAGGGGAACGAAAGGTTAATTTACCTTCGCCCTCGTCCTGTGTCTCTCCACGAAAATCCAGTCGCTTGCCTGGTGCAGCGGTACAGTGCTTCCCGGTCTCATCGCTATCCTCCTGCTCATGAAAGATAAACTTGGACATGGTAAGGTATGTTATTTGGGTCTTTTCAGTACCGGTGGCATATTTTGAGAGTAGTCCTTCATCGACAGCACTTAGATATGAGGGTTTAACTTGCCCAGAGGGTACCAATATGGAGGCCAAAAATTAAATAAATAATTCGCGATTTGGTCGGTATCATTTGCGGGAACGCGGGTTCCCGCCAATTGTTTCACTTGGCACGGTCATTCAGAAATCGTTGGCACCCGCCTTTATATTCCTGATGAGCGGGTATTCCTCACCTAGGGATTACTACCGAGGGGATCGTCTGTATCTGTTATGCAGGCTTGCTTTTCAATTAGGGGCTCCGTCTACTGGGAGCCTTCCAAAACCTGCATTTCATCGACATAAAATGTTTCTCTAAATTCATATCTACATATAAACTGTGCAGAGGTCGATATATGTGAGAGGTCGGGCTTTATGCCTTCAAGTTGCTAAATGAGGGATGTGTATACTTTAATCAAGTTAAAATTTACGTAGTTGCACAATGAGGGGGGCGACGTGACCCTTCGTTTATTCAGACGTAATTTACGTCTCATCAGAATAAGTTTTCTTAAATCCGTTTATGCAGAAGTTTAATACGGTTTTGGAAGGCTTCCACTGCACAATCGACGAATAAGCGCACCCGATGAGGTGAATTTCATAATTCTAACCTATGTTATCATGTACCTATCCCAGCCTTCGCGAAGCCCTAGCACTGGGATAGGAATCAACGTTAGAGCTGCGCTATCGCAGACCAAATCGTATTGAGCAGGGTACGGATGAACGAATTGAAGTAAAGAGAACGATTGAGGCGAACTGTAATAGCATTAGAGATAGGCATTTGCATATTCAAGAAGAAAAAATCTACATGCAGCAAACAGATCTCAGCCAAGGTTCGTATTCTCTGAAATTTAATTCAGAGCTATGGGAGGATCCAGGTGGAGGTCTAAACATCCGGTAATTTATTTGGCAAAAGATATAATATATCTTTAAACATTTTGCAAGGCACAATATATACCTATATTATAGGTATATATTGTGCCTTGCAAAAATTTTGGCAATTCCGATGCTCAGAAGTAGGATGTATCGGGTCTGATATAATTTGCAGCTCAGAGATAAAGCCGAGGGACTCCAGGTGAAGGTAGATTAAGCTTGTTAAACCTCGGTCGAGCTGATCAAGCAGGTCGGAATTGCCATTTTAAATCGGCCAAAACGACCGCCCTCCCGATATGTCGGATGCTGCCCTCGTGCTGTCGCGCTAAATCGGATGACTCACTCGTTGGGCTCTGGTGCTACCACACACACCAGAACACTATTATTGTAAGGAGCATTTGCCGGGCTGGCGCCGCTAGCTTCAGCTCTGGTTTCGGCAGCAGCGTTGCGTCACATTCAAAAATTGATTGAGATTTGCCGTCACGCTACAATTTTAATTGTACAATGTAGGCATTGAATTGTATTCTTGTGCCTTGTATAGGAGTCTGTATGGACCATTTGATTGGCTACCCACGCACATACAGTTATCAAGTCAACTGTCTTGTACAATACAATAAAATCATTGCAGCCAATTTTCTAATTGTAATTTTTGACCCCAATTTTATCAATAGTTTTATTGCAATTTTTATTTACGCAACGCTGTCTGTCATCGATGAGCTAGAGACCAAGTCCAATCATGCGGACAGTAGAGACGTATGCAGAAGAATGTAAGATAAATGGACAAATACCACATAATCTTGTTCAAGGAACTCCCTACTGTGCATCGCTTTCTATTGTACTACTACTAGCTTAGCAGATACGGCTACAAGTACCTTGGCCTGGTCGCGCCGGGGCAGGTCCACCAGCCGCTGCGTGTCGACTGCCACCCCACCAAGCCCGCAAAGCCCACGCCACTCTTGTCCGACACCTTGTTCTCTTTGTACGCCATTCCAGGTGCGTTCGTGCTCGTAGACCGCAACTCTTGGTAGCGCTCCTGGACGACGTTTTGTTCGCCGTTTTGGCGTAGCCCAGCAGCTCCTCCTAGTGGCGCAGGCCTCGTCGTGCCGTCGCTAGAACAGCAGCTTTACGGAGGCCGCCGCGACCTACGGGACGCTGGCCAAGAGCAGCGGTGACTACGAGAGCGGCGGCGACGGCAACAGTGAGCTTGACGATGCACTTGAACACCTTGAAGGTCCAGTCCGTCTGCTCGCTCTGCAGCGCCAGCATCTGCTCCAGCGCCTCGAAGGCCGCCGCGCGCTCTGGGCGTTCTTGATGCGCACGTGCAGGCCCGTGGGCTCGGCATCCTCCATGTCCTTGCCCTCGTCGAAGTCATACTTACCAGACATACTTACCGGGTGGCCCTCAGACACTACCCTGCCGGTGACAGGAACGCGCCTACGTAAGGCTCACTGCGTCGTCGCTTTTAAAGCATCCTGTCCCTACAGCAATCTGTAGCAAACACACAAGCAGCATCATCGCTTGTCGGTAGCATCTAGCAGTAAGTAGGCAGGTTCAGGGAGCTTAGAAAGCTGGGTGCAGTGAGAGGAGCGCAAATGGATGCTCGTGTGCTCGCAGCCAACGAAGTGGTCGGAATTAGATATGAAATGAAATGAGATACATTTTCGCGTAGCCGAAGTTATGCCTGCGCTAGACTCAATTTTGCTAGTCGGCGGCATAGAGTGGTGTCCGCATATGTCGGGTCTCCCGCTGCAGGCAGCGAGTCGAGGATTGATGTCATGAGTGTCTTCCATCTTGTCTTGTCCAGTGCTAGTTGTCGAAGTTTGTCAAGATCGCGCGCGCAGCGCAGTCGGTGTCCGGAGCCACTTGAAACGAGGTCTGCGTCCAGTACTAGAGGCAACGTTGTGCGCGGTCGGCCGCGCCACTTAGCTGCATCGCTTGGAGCAAAGTAGGCCGCCATTTGAACGTACACCGGGATCTCAGGGCGCCGCAGGATGTGGCCAAAGAGGCCCCACCTGGACGCCATGATCCGGTGTCGGAGCGGCCGCTCGTTGCAGATCTCGTAGAGGCCTTGATTGGAGACGTGGCGAGGGTAGCGGATGTTGAGTACGTTGCGTAGCTGCCGACGGTGAAAGCTCTCCAGGCTGTGGAGCTCTGACTGCGTCAGAGCCCAGGTCCCGCTGTTGTAGAGTAGTACCGGCAACACGTAGCAGTTGTAGAGGCGAATCCTGGTCTTGTCCGTCGTGACGTGCAGCCGCAGCCACACCGCCCAGAGCCGATTGAGAGCCGCTGTTGCCAGTGTCTTTCGTCTGTTGATATCTTCAGCATCGCCGAGTAGTGATCCGAGCTTTTTAGTTGATCGCCATGTCTCCTCCGCGGCTCGGGTGTGTCTGGTTTCGCCTGCTGGCCAGACGTGCCGTTGAATCCTTGTAAGCTCGGTCTTGGAAACATTCATCTGGAGCGACCATCGCGCGAGGATCGCCGGTGCGCGCTCGAGGATGAGGTCGACCACTGCCGAGTCGCGGCAGATGAAGTCTGCGTCGTCTGCGTAAACCACCATTTGCTCCAGGAGCTGGAATGGGACATCTAGTCCTCTAGCAACATCTCTAAGAGCTGCCTCTAAGTAAACTACAAATAAGATCGGCGAGAGTGAGTCGCCCTGAGGGGTGCCCGTATTACTCTCGAATGGAGCGAGCGTTTTGGACCCTGCTCGAAGTGCCAGCGTGGTGTTAGTCAGGAGCGTCTGGATAAGTCGGACGTCATCACGGGTCAGGAAGGTCTCCAGAACCGAGAGAAGCCGCTGCCGGTCGATAGTGTCGAATGCCCTGGAGAGGTCGATGCCAAGGACGTGAATATTCTCTTGGTAGCGTTGGGCCCAGGCACAAAGCCATCAATGTGTCCATACCGCGTCAGCGGTGTTGCGGTTATTTCTGAAGCCGCTCTGGTTGGGCGACAGAAAGCGATCTACTGCTGGGGACATCCGCCGGAGTGCAACCAGCGAGACAGCTTTCCTGATGCTGTTTAGGAGGACGATTGGGCGGAGACTTGAGCATGCTCCGCGCGGTTTGTTCGGCTTAGGGAGGCACAGCAGCGTGCCTGCCCCGAGGTCAAGAGGTTCCCCACGTTCAAAACTTTTGTTCAGCAGAGTAGCAAGGCGCGGAGCCAGCTCATCAGCTCCATATTTGAGGAGCTCGGCTGGAATGTCGTCGGGGCCAGACGCTCGGCGGTTATTTAGTTGACGTAGCGCTTGGCGGACCTCGTCGGCCGTGATGGGGCAGTCGAATGCGCGGGCTTCATGGTCAAGAGCGATGGGTGATCGCGTAGGTATGGCAAACTGGGTCTGAAAGTGTGAGTGAACACGGGTGTTAGTCGTAGCCTGGCGAAGTATATACTTACCTGTAAAGTCTCGCAGCAGTAGCAGATCGGTTTGTCTCGGTTTGATTGCGCGCACAGCTTCGTAAAACTGAGCTGTGTCGCTGAGGCTTTCGATCTGGCAGATTCTTTCGTCGAGTTCCTGGTTAGCGAGGTCACGACACCGATACTTGATCTGATGTAAGATTGCGTTGCGTTCTCGGCGGAGAGCGCTTGTGCTTGTGCTGCGATCATTGTAGATGCGTAGCTGGAGAGCTCGTTGGCGGGCCGAGAGCTCTCGGAGAACGGCATCGTCGTATCTGTGGTGTCGTTGGGCGGGGAGCTGAAGTCGACTGTCGTTTCGGCTGTCTGCTTGACTAGGTCGAGGGTCGTTTTCCACTGCATGGGGATGGAGAGTGTGTCGGCGTCCTTGTTGTTGGCAAGGGCGTGCTGCAGCGCAGTGCTGTACTTGGCTCGGGTCTCTTCGTCGTGGATGAGCTGGTCACGTGCGAGTCGGAGGGGGCGTTCGGTGCGCTGATGGGGCTTGAATCGTAGTCTCTGAGAGTGTTGAAGCACGAAGTCCGCCGTAACGAGTTTATGGTTGGACGGTGTGTTGGTTCCACCCCAGGATTGAGCGTCCATGCAAAAGTGCCTGCAGTTCTGTGGACAGAAAATATAATCGATCTGATTGTAGATGCAGACATCGGTCCTGCGTTGGCTCCAAGTGGTCTTGTGCTTCGCGCGTTTTTGGAATGCTGTGTTAGTGGCAAAGAGACGAAAAGAATCACAAAAGTTAGCTAGAGCATGGCCGTTGCGGTTGCGCACTCCTCGTGCGTGTGGCCCCAGGAAGGATTCGCCGCTTTGTCTCCGGCCTAGTTTGGCGTTGAAGTCTCCAGTAAGGATCGTGATATCGCGGCTTGGAATGGACGTTAGAGAGTCATGTAGGTCCATGTAGAAACGATCGACATCCTGGAGGGGCCGACCGCTGTGGGGCGCATATGCAGAGACGATGTTGACACGGCCTGTATGGAGCAGTACCAGTTGGAGGACGCCGATGCGGTCACAGTGAGCCCAATAGCGCCACAGGAATGGTCGCAGGCGTGCTGAGGAGGCAAAGCCGACGCCGTGGTTTTCCTGTAAAGCGGGTAGAGTTAGTAGAGTGTTCACCGATGAGCTTCCGACCGAGTGTGGGTATCTTGGTCTCTTGGAGGCCAAGAATGTCGAGTTTGTAGCGCTGGAGATCTCGTGGTAGTGTGCCATATTGCCTGCGGTGCGAGTTGAGCGACTGGACATTAAACGTGCCTACACGGAGGCGCTTAGTTTGGTTAGGACGAGATGGAGGAGGGGTTTGACAGCGGTGACTGCTGGTGAGCGGAGGCTGAGACCCGCAAAGGACTCGCAGATGCCCGAGAGCACCTGCCGGAAGCCCGAGACCAGCATCATGCTGTTAGGGGGAGGACGTCACCCCAACCCCTCCAAAAACGGAATTAGATAAACCATAGTTATTCAAACCTACCCCTACCAAGCTCGGATTTATCTTTTCCGACCACTACGATATCCGAGGTCAAAACGAAGGGTAAAATAAATGCAAGGCAGAATAGAGGTACCATATTTAAAGTAGGTGATGAGGTACAGTGTCGCTTACCATAGTTACCAAGAAAATTCATAAACTACCTGCATGTTGCCTGAGTCGTCTCCTCCTCCGCTTATGTACGACTCACGATGCTGCTTGAAAGTACATCTTTAGAGACCGTGTACGTCGTTGATCTCCGATCAATCGCATGCGTTTTCAAGCCGCCACCAAGAGTCCAGCGCGGGATGACTAATTCTTCGCCATGTAGTAGGTGCTCCTCACCCGCTTTAGCTATACTCACATCATGTCCTTCCACGTTTGTTCATACACTGTAATATGGTGGTAAACTGGCCTTCTATCTGAGCTTAATTCACTGACCTATAGAAGCCTGATATGTCGTGAGACGTGTCTGTATGTCGACCGTCTTTTTCATACACTGTGATACTAGTGGTTGCCAGAGTTGGATGCAAGCCGCTTTCCAAGAAGAATCTCATCATCTTATTGGACAAAATTACCCTGCATTACAAGAGATCTTACCCCAGTTTTTTTTCAGGAGATTACTTGGAGTCCAAGGAGTGTGCGACACACAAAATAACAACACGAACATCTCGTCGCGGCAAGCAAACTAAGCGCGAAGACCAAGAAGAAGTCGGTCTTCTAAGGCCACGATGCGGTCACCGACGGCAAGTCATCTCTGCAGGTCGTCCTGAATTGGCTCTACACGGAGGAAGATTACAGCAAGTGGCGGTGCAGCGACCATCTAGTGCTGTAGTGCGAACTGCGCTAAAGCACGGGGCTCCAGCGAGTACGAGTTGACATCTTTTTGAATGAGACGAGGGTCACCTGATTGGTTAGGCGACCTTTCGCCTATGACAGGATGTGAACTTTGACTACGTTTCCAAGCTCGCTGGATCCAATCAGGCAAAAGTTAGGCGACCTTTCGCCTAACTGGATGCAAGTAGGAGCATTAGCCTATGACAGGATGTGAACTTTGACTACGTTCCAAGCTCGC
>NW_009258121.1:2667255-2706431 GCF_000149755.1 Phytophthora sojae | reverse complement strand
CTTTTTATCACTATCCAGAGGCATCACTATCTAGATTTGCACCACATTGCAATATTGTTTAAGGTACAGTGTATTGTGAGAACCGCCATCTCTAGCAACCCCTTATTAGATCTCAACCCCTAAATTAATCGAGTACAAATCAGGGCTGAAAGCGATCGTGATCTAGATGCATCGCTTGGCTGCGCGATTGCCTAGTAAAAAGTAGGCATTCTGCTCCAAACGCGGCTATATCAACTTGGCTTTCATAAAACGATCGCCTAATCTGCACATCCACTCACATATGCATCGCAGGACGGGCACGGAGTGTGGCGGTGGCAGCTGGATGGTGGAGGAGGTGAGCCAGTGGGCTGGAGGCACCGGTCGCTGGTGGTATCCTGCCACTTCAAGGCCAGAAGTCGGCCATACAAAGATCGAGGGAGGGCAGACACGGAGGAGAGCAAGAAACAAGGAGTATGCAGAAAGGAGAGGCGACGACAGAGTGAGTGGCTTGCGGCTGAGAGACAGCAAGATAGGTTAGAAAGGGCTCTCTCGTAGGTAGGGGGTAGGAGGCTTCGTAACGGGGGGTAAAGAGCGTGCAGCTAGCCGCTCGACCCTCAGTTGAGATTGTTCCCAGTTGGTGATCAGTTAAGATTTAATACAGCAAGAGAGTGGCGCCGTACGCGGGTTCCAGTAAAGCTAATGTGAGGCAGAGATTAGGGTGATCGGTGTATGATGAGGGCGTAACACAGTAGGGTGGTGGGGACTGTGGCTAGAGACCACAGAGATCGTGGCAGAAAGTGCGAAGCCTGTCATCATCGTAAGAGCAAATGAGTTCGGTCGCCGCACTCGGGATTGAGGTCTTGAGCTCGAAGTAGATAGAGAAATACGGATTACCACAGCCCAAAAAACCTATCCGGGGGTGACGGTCGCCGATAATGTGTCCTCCCCACCGTTCCTATCCGAAGGACGTCTGGTCCGACGGCCAGTAGCTGTCTGGCAGTGTTGACGTATCTGCCTCGCACTTCGATCTCTCTCGTTCCTTCCATCGGGCTACCTAGGCGGACGCACTACTCTCTCTCGCTGCTGAACCAGCCGACGTGCAGTGGATTTGGCCTGGTGGTTGGGGAACTAGCTACATCCCCATAGTTAACGGTCTCTAGATAGTGATAAAGCCCAATCTTGTATCACTAAGAACTATCCGTAGGTTAGAGGATGCTTTGACTAGATGTTCGTAAAGTATGCCGGCATAGTTCAACCAAAATGTGGTCGCTTGCGACCTTGAATGGATTGAGATTCCCCGAGGTTCGAGCCCATATTATTTTAGCATGTATTGTGCATGTCACTTATTTTTGCAGGTGAGCTGTTATTAATAATTCAGGCGGAATTAGAGTCATAAAAGGGCGATCAACGCATATTTATTTAATAGTGCTAATTAAGCCTAAGATTATGAGCGCTTCCCCTACCACCTGCGATCAGCATCTGAGAGCCAACCGACGGAGATACGAGCAGAATGGCATGAATTGGCGGGTAGGAACCTGCCAATCGCTCTGTTTCTGCCTACGGTCATCTCCACCGATGTTGGTGTTTTTTGGGCAAAGCAAACGGCAAAGCCTACGGGTTTGCCTAGATTTTCTGTACTTTTCCTACATATTTCGACGACAGCAACACCAGTCACCTACACAACTCCAGCAACAAAAACTCCACCAAAAGTGCTGCCCGACCCCGGGACAGCACATAGCAAGCCATTTTGAGCCCCACACACCAAACTGTGATGATTAACAGCATTCTCCATGTATATCATAGTCTAGGGAAAGTGGTAAGACACAGCAGCACTACAGAACTTGCGCTACAAGGGCGCTATTGCCGCGAACGTGGCGCTCTACGTCTTCCGCCGGACCAGTGATCGTTAGTGTGTTTGCACACCATTTTGCATAAATGATCCTCTTGGCGCTTTGCCACCAACAAAAAGTCCAGCAATTATGTCGGTGGTTTTGTCCAGATTGGCCCCAACAAGAATTGCCAACGAATTGCCAAAATTTTGTTGACCCGGTGTAAAACCTATTGAACCTTTTCTCGCAAAAGTTTTGACAAAAATCGTTACCGTATAGCAATTGTCGTATCCAGCAGTCAAATACTAAGTACGAAGTCTACCTCGCAAACATGATAATCACAAACGAGAACGTAAATGAAAGGATACATAGGAGAATTTTGATATTGTAGCGCGTTGCCTTGCTTGAATATTGCTCCACGGCCACCTCCCATCGTCTGTTATGAAAAACAGCGCTTCCTACCATGTTGCTATGGATACTAGCTGCGAATTAATGAGCACCAGATTGGTGTCGGATGCAACAATTGCATTTGGAGTGATTATGTACTGATCAAATACTGGATTCTGATTGGATATATTCCACTGTCGGATATGACATTTTGCTGGATACGACATTTCCTATTCGGTATTGCCAAAAAGTTGTTGACCGGTGTAGATGCTCTAACGCAGGCTTGATTAGCTTATTCCGAGCATGCGCAAGAAGGCCTCGTGGAATGGCCTAATAGAAGGGGAGACGCGCAGGTTCTGCTGGCAGACCCGGAAAAACAGCAAAAGAAGACGTAAGTAGTGAGATTCGGCCGAGGCGTCAGTAGGGTTGTTAGGACTCGGAAGTTATCCAGTTGTCCAATATACCTCATCATCATCTAGATTAGCTTATTCCGTCTTGACTCGACCTCACTGTCGCCGCTCCTAATTCGGCCACGGAGGGACGACCCGGAATTAACATGGGATGTAGCTAACTCGGGGCATAATTAAGGTCGATAAGGGATTAGAGTGATGCCAGAATTATCACGGCAGAATAAGTGAAAGGCACAATAGCTTATGCTATCGAATGTACATGCAGCAAAAGTGCACAGTGTGAAAACGTGCATTGTCGTGGTATGACTGACTGACTGATTTGAGTTCTATTACGATTGGACTTCGTCTTTCTGCGAGTCAAACTTTAGTACGAAGGGGCTTAGGGTTATGTGGTGTCCATTACGTCCGTTGGGGTACGGCCAGATCTATGCCTGCCAGGTTAGCAGGCAGTCGACCAGCAGACGCGGATACAAGAGACTCGAGGACCTGGCGAAGCAACTCGAAGTCGATCTTGAGCTTGCGGTGGCGCCGACGCAGCGAACGCAGATGAGCGATAAAGAGCGGCCGAACTCCTGCTGCGACCGCCCGAACTGCCAAAGCTGGACGGTCGAAAGCGACACGGTTGCGGTTAAGCCACACTGCGCGTATGAAGGTACCGCGAAGGATCAGCCAAAAGCTGTAGATGATCGTGGAGAATCTCCTCGTCACCCAGGAGGAAGTCGTGCCGGGAAGGCGAGCGCTGCAGTAGTAAACTCCATCGCGGCGGCAGTAGCGACCACGGTTGCCGCACCATGGAGCACCGCCAAAAGCAGTGCTCAATACTTTCAACGTGATGGCAGCTTGGTTGGGGACAAAGGGTGGGGTCATGACGTCCGCATTGGAGGAAAAATCGCTTGGCATTCACCGGAAGGAGTTCGTGGAGGACGCGGAATTGGACGTCGTAGCAGGATGGAATGGACAGACGGCGGCTTCGGAAGAGGAGGTTCGAGTGGTCTTCCAATGTGGCAGTGACGCATTTCAGTGTTGAGGCGCGAGCAGGTCAAATCGAGGTGGATGGACGAAGCACCGAAGTGCAGTCGTCCTTACGGAGGTGTGGGAAGAAGCGGAAGCGTGTCGATCCTGCAATCCCCAACAAGTTGGCGTCGGGGCTGGGAGGGTCGAGATAGCCGACGTACAGCACCCAGACTTCCACAGTGGTCCCCCACCCGAGTACTACCCGAGCTTGAGGCTGCTTAACTTCGCAGAGATATTTAATAACCTTCCCTTTTGGGTGGTGTAACCCATGTCAATGTGTGCTGCAGGGTTCTGTTCATTACACTATCGACCCCGCGCTACCCTGGCTAAAAGTCCTACGCCCTGGGGGACTCGAACGCTCATCCTCCCAGTCCCCGATGTGCGGCTCTTACCACTACACCGATTGGGATCGGTTCTGCTTAACTTCGCAGAGATTTAAGCCACCGGAACCCGTACACCATGACTGGGGCCGTCTATGGCGTAGCATGCTGGTAGCTATCCGACCCCCGGGGGGGACCGGGTTCCGTACCCCTCATTACACTATGGGGCTTTTTTATGCACGAGGCCTCCAGCTCACTCAACTATCCACCACCACATTGGGTGCGGGTTGGCAGAGCACACCGTCCTATAGTGGGTTACGGCTGCACGTCCGCTTATGCAAATCTCCGGCTTCAGGTGAAAGTCCGCGCTCGGCGGTATCGATACCTGTGCCTCCCGGTCTCAGCGTCAGGGTGACACCACTGGCCCGCTGAGGTCGGTTCGGCTTAACTTCGCAGAGCAGACGGGATACGGTGCTTTCGGTCCAAGATGGCCGTCTACTTGCCGTGGTTGGTTGGTTGGTATTGCGGTTGTTCCCTTTCCTTTTACCGGGCCGCTTTGCCATTGATTTTGGTTAGTGCGTGTTTGGTTTGCTACTAGCTGATTGGGTGATTGGGTGATCAAACTACTGCAAATAACTTCCGCCGGGAGAGATGTGCGCTTGATTGGTCGAAAACGGATCGTAATAGAACTCATCCTGCTTATCAAATCCCCGGGTCCCTGGGGATTTGTAAGACTCACAAGAAAGTATTGTCCCTTGCGGGACTTGAACCCGCGACCACGAGATCGACGGGCGGTGCTTTTACTACTACACGAGGGGGGGGCTTTTGTTTTTTAGGTGTGGTAATGATCCTTCCGCAGGGTTTACCCTAGCCCCTTGTCGTGTTACTTG
This sequence comes from Phytophthora sojae, assembly GCF_000149755.1. Lineage (NCBI taxonomy): Eukaryota > Oomycota > Peronosporomycetes > Peronosporales > Peronosporaceae > Phytophthora > Phytophthora sojae. The sequence goes on along the minus strand of NW_009258121.1, from coordinate 2,701,602 downwards.
ACTTGACTTGAAATGAGTTCAATTACGGGTGGACCTCGTTTGATGCTGATTTGACTAAGTACGGAAATATGCAACTTAACGATGGGCGACCCAGGGCGGCACTCTGGGGCGTGGAGTATCAGCGCAGCGGCTCGTCATCCTCAGGGCCGGAGACAAGGTGCTGGATGAAGGAGTACATAGTGGCTGTGTCGACCTTGATCCTGTGGCGTCGACGGTCAAGCGAGCGCAAATGGACAACGAAAGAGGACTTGACGCCGGCAGCAATGGCCTTGGGGCTAGCTGCTTCCCGACCGAAAGCGTCGTTGGTTCGGTTGATCCAGGTGGATCGCATGCAAATGCCGCGGAGTATCAGCCACAAGCCGTATGCCAGTTTGTGGTGCGCTGCCCAGCTCGAGTGAAGCAGCTCCGAGGTCCCGAGGAGAAAGCCCAACCAGGAAGGCGTGCAACGGAGTAGCGGGGACCATATTGGACGTAGTGCAGACCACGTCTGCTGAGTTGGTGAGCAGAGCCAAAAGCAGTGGGCCAGACTCTCGCGCTGGTAGCAATCTTGTCTGGGGCAGGTGGTCGGGTCGCGGCGTCCGGTTTGGAGAAAGAAACGCTTGATGTTCACGTGCATCAGCTCATGGAGCACCCGAAACTGGATGTCGTAGGTAGGCAGCATCCATCGCTTGACTAGCGCCAGTCGGTTGGAGTGACCATTGAGCGCGCTAACTTCACAATGAAGGCGTTTGGCTCGAGACTCCCATGCCGAGGTCGGAGGACGGAGGAGCGCGGTCCAATCTTGCTTGCGGAGATGAGGAAAGAACCGAACGCGTGATTGTGTCGTGACGCCGAGTAGACCGGCGACTGAGTCTGGACGTTGGAGAACGACGAGTAGACCACCGCTGCTGGTTGTAATGGCGTGGATCACCACGGACAGTCTCTGAAAGACTCTCATCAACAAAGCGTGGGTGCAGCGGGGCTGCCGTAGCTTTGCGTCAGAGGAAGCTTAACAGACTCGCAGAGTCTCAGCTTAAGATCGCCCGTTCTAATACCAGAACGTACGAGTTCGTACACCCTACGGACTCCAAGAGTCAACCCTAGACTCTTCAGTGTAAATCTCAAACTGAATGTATTTCCCTTTATTGCGGCAAAGCCGCCTATGATGTAAATGTATCCGGTTCACTATCTAGTAGTGAACCCTAGTCATATGCATAATCAGTGGCTCTGAAGCCATGTACTGATTCTCCTACTGATTTAGGTTAGACAGTGTGTACCTACTTCGTAACCCTTCGGGTAACTCTCGTGTAACCCCGTTACACCGTCCCCCACCAAACCGTGGACACGGGTGTTCACGCTTAACGGTCAACCGCCGGGTGTTGTTCCGTCAAGCCTCCTTCTCGAACGAGTCAATTTACATCGCGTGGACGTCTCTGAGAACTTCTCGGCGCAACGCGCCCTCACATGACTTCAAGTCATAAAGCCTTTTGGTCTTTCGACCACAGACAGCCTCTCGCGAGATCTGCCTCGGAGCCTCGCTCCTCTTGTGCCTCTGCACGTCCGCGAACGTCAGCGCCCACGCGCACACCCACGACGCCTTCCAGGCTCTCGGTATCTGAGTACTTCGCGGCGCACCGCCAGGAGCACAGCTCGCAGCGCGCAAGCCCCAGCTCCCCTCGAGCATCAACCCACCAGATCATGGATCCTAGGGAACTCTTTGGTGAAGAGGGCGAGGTGGACGAGTCCATGCTGGGTTCTCCGAACCGAGGAGATGTGTCCCCAGCCACGCGACGCTCCCCGAGCCGCGGCGACGCTTCGCCCACGCCGTCGATACGCCGTGAAGAAGGCTTGCCGGCCCCAGTTGGCTCTCTGAGCCGTGGCGACCAAGAGCGCCCCGCGCGCACGTCTCCTGTGCGCTCGCCGAGCCGTCCACCTGCAGAGCGCGCTGCGCCGTCGAGGGAGCAGCCACGGCTACCGTTGCGAACTCCAAACCCGTTCTCTGAACGCTCTTCCGGTCTCTACGAGCTGCGCGCGCTCACTGAGCCACGGTATTCGTCGCCTCGTGGTAAGGACGTGCCCCTGGGTCCCGTCATCTCCAACCCTTTGGACGAAGCTCAGTCCGAGCGGGTTGCGGCGCAGATGGCTCCTATGCGCTCCCAGCGCCCCGAGCTGCGGCCTCTGCTGAACCCCAGCACTACCGACTACGGCTTCCGGCCTCGCGACTCCGCGGAGGCTTGTCGCCAGGCGTTCCAGCAGTCTCTCGCGCTGCACGCCATTGGGCCCGCGGCCCATACTCCGGAGGAGCTCGCACTGCGTACATCTCTGCGAGAGCGACTCCTCACTCCACAGTCTACGACTGTCGCGGAGAATCGCGAGAGGCTGCGGCTGGAAGCCCAGCAGAAGTCCGTGCCCGCCATGCGGACGTACCCGGTGGTACTTAGCCCGGGGGACGACTCAATTGAGTACGAAGCTCAGTTCGAGTCTTGGGCCGAGCACAGTCGAAAGCTCAGCTCCATGGATGCTCTCCGAGCCAGCTTCAGTGAAGTGGATGTTCGCATTGAACGCAAGCTCCGCTTCGATTTCGCGAAGGTCCGAGCCAAGCGCAGCCTCTCGGCACTCGCCCAGCCGCAGACCCAGTTTAGCACTGCGCACTTCGCTCCTTCGAGTACTCCAGCCGCTCCTTCCCGCGAGGGAGTGAGCGCTGTGGCTCAGGGTCAGCCTCGGAGCAATGTGGCTGACCCAGCAGCTCCCCAGCTTATTGCCGGGAAGCGCGGGACGACCGGCGTGCCGGCCTTGAGCCCTCGGGGCGCTGGTGATCAAGCCGATCAAAAGCGTCCACGACGTCTGGGCAATCCTGGCGGAGAGGCACCTCAAACTCCCATGAGTTCTCGGAGTGAGGGTACCCTCGCCATTTCACCAGATACTGGTTTTGACCCCGGCACCGCCGCTTCGCCAGGAGGCGCTCCACATGGTAATGCAGATTCCCATGCTCATCGAGCAGCGCCGGTGGAGGACGCGCCAAGCCGCCTCGCGACGTTCGACTAGTTGCACGAGACTCGGCAACAGGCGGATCGCCTTCGGGACCACGTCTACGACATCGACGCGCGTCTGGCACGTTGTGCGACTGATCCCGACAGGCTCGCTGAGCGGCTGGAGTGGCTAGGGGTTCCTCAGGAGGTCTGGGACCGACTTGGGACCTTGGAGAACGACTTCGTTCACTTGAACGGGTGGGTGGACTACTTTCGCGATCGCGAAGAGCGACACGCTCGAGAGTTCGCGGAGCTACAGCGGCACCCGGCTGTGCTCCAGGGTCAGCTCGAACTCCTGGCCCGCATGCAGGCCTCGCCTGCTGCGCCTCCTGCGCTTGCGGCTTCTGCAGTGCCCGCGGCACCCCCGCCTGTGCCTGTGGAGCCCGCGTTGATGGTCGCGTCTTCGACGCCGGCGACTGCGTCCTCAACGACCGCGACCTCCGCACCTGTGACCTCGTCACCCTCGGTGCCTCCATCTGCACCTGCATTGGGTCCTGGTACGGCTTGAGCAAGCCCACGTAGAAGACGGGGTGCGTCCGCATCTTCTTCGGAAGATTGAGTGTGTACGCAAGGCCCTTCTTGGCCACAACCTTGAAAGGTCCGATGAAGCGCGGGCGCAACTTCGTCTTGAAGACGGCTGAAACTGCATGTGTAGGTAGGTTCTTAGCGTTAAGCAGCACCAGGTCCCCGACCTCATAACTTTCAACATTGCCTCTGCCTCTGGCATCTGCATGTTCCTTTTGCTTGTCTTGGCTTTCAGCCGTTGGGTCACGCGCATGTCGTAAGACACTCAGACGCGTCGACAAGAAAGCGTCAACCTGTTTACGAACAGTAGCCGGGCTGACATCGGCTAGCCGATCAGCTAAATCGGATTCCCCTCCCCCACCAAGCCCGAGGCCACCACGTGGCGGTGTCAGCGGGACGCGGGGGTGAGACAAGCTGTTCACGTAGAACGGCGTGCAGCCTGTCGAGGTGTGCACGGCGTTGTTCAACGCAAACTCAACGAGTGGCAGCATGGCGCTCCAGCGCTTCGGCGTCTCAGCGCAAATGCTGTGGAGCACGTCCTCGACGACGCGATTTACGCGCTCTGTCTGACCATCGGTCTGCGGATGGTCCGCCGTGGACATGTCCAGCTTGGTGCCAAGCACCGCAAAGACCGTGCTCCAGAAGTTACCCGTGAAGCGGGGGTCTCGGTCCGAAACAATCGACTCAGGGAGTCCGTGTTGTCGAAACACTCGGTCCAAGAACAGCGTTGCTGTACCTTTACCATCGATGGTATCCGGCACAGCCGCAATGTGAGCCATCTTGCTCAGTCGGTCCACGTAGACCACGACTCCAGTGTTGCCCGCCGCAGGCCAAACACAAAGTCCATACTCATGGATTGCCAACAGCCCAAAGGGATAGGCAAACTCGCCAACGGCGCTGTGACGACTTCACTCGCTGACACGTCTCGCAAGTGCGCACATAAGTGCTCGTCCACTTGTACAGCTTCGGACACCAGTAGTGGGTGCTCATCGAGCTGTAGATCTTCTCACGGCCAAGATGGCCGGCCAGTGGCGTGTCGTGTGCCTCATAGAGGATGCGGTACTTCAGATACTCATCATGAGGGATGACCACGCGGGGCGTATCCTCGGGGCCCGTGTTGTAGAACAACAGGCCACCATCGAAGGAATAACGGTGCAGACGCGCTGACAATTCTATGTCCGAGCCTTGAAACTCCTTGCTCCCCAGAGCCTTCAGCAACGCGACACAGATGTCGTCCTTGGCATAAGCCGTTCGGATCAAATCCGGTAATGACGACGTCACTGTCGTTACATGAGCCAGATCGTAATCCGGCCTGCGCGACAGCGCGTCTGCAAGGACATTCTGCCTGCCAGGCTTGTACTTTACCTCGAAGTTGTACTCCGCGAAGAAGGACAGCCAGCGGGTTATCCTTTGCGAGAGATGCGACTGAGTCGCAGTGCGTAACGCCGCATGATCCGTGTAAATCACGAACGGCTGAGAGCCCAACAGGTGAACCCTGAACTTGACGAGCGCATACTTCATTGCAAGTAGTTTTCCGCAGCCTTTAGCTGGCGAGATTCGAACGCCACCTCGCGCTCGCGCCCCTCGGCGTCTGCTTGCAGCAGGGCACAGCCGATGGCAAAGTCCGAGGCGTCACAGACAACACTAAACGGACGAGCGGGGTTTGGCAAAGCCAGAATAGTCGCATGAATGAAGGAGACTGTCCTTAATAGCCGCGAACGCATCTTGATGCTCGGTGTCCCAACACCACTCCGCATCCTTCTTCAGGAGATTGGAGAGTGGCCGAGCCATCTCAGCGTAGTTCTCGCTGTACTTGTGCAAGTAATTGGCCAAGCCAAGCCACTTGCGAAGATCCTTCTGGTTCTTGGGAACCGGTCAGTCAACAATGGCTTTGACCTTGACCGGGTCGGCTCTCAGGCCACGCTTCCCAATGAAGCACCCTAAGAAGGGGATCTCTTCCGCTCCGAAGATGCATTTGTCAATGTTGGCGTACAACTTGTTTTGACGCATGCATTTGAGCACAGCACGCAGGTGCTCCACATGCTTCTCCATATCAGTATTTCCGTGCTCAGCACGACTGTGGACAAAGATGTCATCGAAGTACGTTTGCGCGTACGCCCGATGGTGCCTGAAGAGCTGCGTCACAAGACGCTTAAACGTCGCTGGCGCGTTTGAAAGCCCTTGGGGCATCACCAACCACTCCCAGAGCATGCCGCTCGGGCTACTCACCGCAGTGAGAGGAATGTCGCTCGTCTGCATGAGCAATTGGTAATATCCATCGACCAAGTCGAGCGCACTGTACATCGTACATCCTGTCATGTTGTTCTGAAGAACATCCTTCCGAGGAATCTGCGCCGGAATGGTAGCGGCATTCAGCTTGTTGAAAGCACGCACGATACGCCACTTGCCATTCGGCTTTCTGACACAGAACGTCGGCGTAGAGTGTGGAGACTTACTCTCACGCACCATGCCCGCCTCGTGCTTCGCACGGAAGAACGCGTCAATGACGTCACACTGCTCCTTTGGCAAGGGCCACTGCCTCGTCACGCAGTACTTCGTTCCCGGAACGAGATCGATTTCGTGTCGAACACCTCGATCCGGAGGTAGCCCCGAGGGCGGCTCCTTCGAGACCACGTCCTGGTAATCCTTTACCACTCGATACAAGGCATCCGACGGGTCCTTAAGGATCGCCGATCCGCTCCGCACATTCAGCGCCTTCTTGGTGTCTTCCAGGACAGCTTCATCCAGAAGCGAGGACGCGTTCAACTCTTCTTCGGGTCGTATTACCACTACCTCAGCCAAGTCTCCAGCCTTCAAGGCTTCGCCGAACTCGGCCAAGTACAGCTCGTCCAGCTCCAGGAGAGCAGACAGCGAGGGCAAGTCGTCGAGGTTGATACCTCCGTCGACGTCGCCCGTCACTCCATTCACGAGTGTATAGAGCTGCTCGCTCTCGCGTGGAGCCTCACCGATCGACACGGCCTTCTCGACTCGTGAGATCGCAGACGCCTTGCGTCTCGCAGCCAGCGCTTGGCGGCGCTGCCTCCTCTTCATGGACACCGTCCGCCCTGAAGAGCTCCGTGATTTCGCGTGCGTCTTGACGCCAGGAGTCACCACCTCGTTTAGCTCCAGGGGAGCTCCAGTGTCTTTACCGACACTCAGCGAAGAGCTGCACGATCCGCAGCCTCCACTCAGTGGATTACGTACCACTCCACGATCTTCATCCGGGCAAAGCCCCTTGTTCTTCGGCATCGTGCCGACCGCGCCGTCGCATCGCCCTCAGACGCACGCCCGCTCAGCGGAATTCGTGCCGCTCCACCTGCCGTCCGCGAGCCACTCTCGGAACGCTCCTTCTCGACACACACAGTGTCCACCAACTCGGAAACTCCGACGTCAAGCACATTGACCGACTCGGTCCAGTGCTCGCGCCAGAAGCGCTTCTGCTTCCTAGCAGAGGTGGGTTCATGACTCGTCAATGCTCCGCCAGGAGAGAAGTGCGTAGCACCAAGGGTCTTCGACCTCCAATCGATCCAAGGCTCGTGGCGCTCCAGCCACGCCATACCAAGGATGAGATCATATCTCGAATCGAGGCCTAGGACCAGACAGCGTTCCACGCTATCAAAATCCAAAAACTTCACGCCCAGGTCCACAGGACCTTAGGCACCGTGACACGAGTGCCCGTCGCGAGACGAATGGTGACGATGTCACTCTCGCGCGCTACCACCGCCTCAGCATAAAGCAAGCTTCCGTCCATCGTACAACGGCGGGCGTAGTTACCTGACGCTCCCGAATCGATCAAAATCGTCCATGGCTTCGTGAAGCCCTTCACCCAAGCTTGGACAACTAGCAAGCCCGGCTTGCATACACGTTCTGTGTTAGAGAGTACGGCTCTCTTCGGGGCTAAGTTCTGTCGACCTCCACCTCGCCGAGGCTCAATAGAACTTAGTTCTTCCGCAGTAGGCCGCCCCGCGCCTACTGGGACTTCTCGTTTCCCCGAGACAAACCAGAGCCCTGGCTCGAACTCGAAGAGCGGCTTGACGAAGCCTGGCGCTGATGGCGCAGCGGACACCCAGCACGAAGGTGACGGATGTCACCACAGATGAAGCATCTGCGGATACCGCGACGCTGCTCAGCAGCACGAAGCTCGGCTTCTTCGTCTTCAGCATAGCTGAGGTCCATGGGTTCCGCACCATTCGACGCGCTAGCGTAAGACGCATTCCACCCAAGTCTCGACGACTTAAAGTTGTGTTCCGCATTCAATGCGACGCTCACAGCCTCTTCAAAAGAGCTCGGGTGGGTTCGGAACACCTCCTTCCTGGCAATACCAGTGCGGAGGCCCTTCTATGAACACCGTAACGGTGACTGCTTCCGGCAGGGGGTCCGCAGACATGCCAGCAATGATAGTTCTCAACTCTTGGACATAGTCCATCAACTCCTTCTTGCTCTGCCTGGTCGCCAGGAAGTGTGAGCGCACGCGATACGCCTCGTTAGGCGGAGCAAACACTCGCGACAATTGCTGTTTCAGCTGGTCCCACGTCGGGAAGGCCACCTTGACCGACGTCCCGGACGTTAGTGCCCACTCTCTCGCTCGCCCACCGAGCTTCGAGATAGCTGGTGCCACGCGCTGCGACTCCGTCCGGAGTAGAGCTCAGCTCATAGCCATCTCAACCTCACGGGTCCAAAGCTTCAAGCTTTCACCCTCCTTGTCTTCGAAGGTCTTCACGCTCAACATGAGCGGCTTGGGTCTTGTTCCCGTGTCGGACGACGAAGGGGGTGCTTGGGGCGCCGCGGCAGTCGCCATCCTCTGCTGGAGGTGCTCTAGAAGAGCATTCTCGTAGCTTGAAAACGCCTCGAGACACGCGTTCACCGCGTCAGGGCATTGCTGCGCAAGTTGCGTCACGCCCTCCGGGCCCAGCAAGGACATAAGCTTTATAAACGCATCCTGCTGGTTCGGGGGCAAGTGAGCGAACTGCTCCATTCTCCACAGAGGGTCAGTCTATACAGACTCAGGTGTCGGATTGACTACAAGTGCTACCAAGTGCAGCGGGGCTGCCGTAGCTTTGCGTCAGAGGAAGCTTAACAGACTCGCAGAGTCTCAGCTTAACCCCTTAGCTACCGGACCACCGACGGGTCCATAGGGACCCGTAAGAGAAGCAAATCCACGATTTCTATTGGACGAAATTGTTGCTGGCCATAAGACGAGCCATCCTCGTATCGGACAGGGGTCCATTCGGACCCCTATCGTGTGCTAGCCAGACCAACGGATTCGGTTCGTAACAAGCTGATATCAACGGTATAAATGCCATTCAGGTTTTTGGCGACCGGCGAGCACATCGGAACAATGGAAGCAGGAGTTGGCGGAGATTGGGACGCGCTCGAGCTTCAACAGGACTACAGCATCGAGGACATTGCACTCGAAGCGCTCGTCGACGACTGGGACCGCCTAGTGCACGCAGATCCCACCCTCGACGACGCTGACGACGAGCAACACAGTGCTGATGACGAGCATCCCGACGCCAGTGACAGCAGTCTACAAGGCGGTGCAGTTTGCGGCGCAGTGGCCATGCATCGAGGAGGCGCTGTGGACGTGTATCGGGGATGCTGGTGGTGTGCGTCTCAACAGTACGACTGACGTGCAGCACACCACCATGCAATGTGGCGCGGCCGACGCGCAAGCGCAGCTCGGTCCATCACAGCCCCGCGATGTTGCAGGAGAGCACGGCGTGCAGCCGGCTCCGCCTATCGCAAGCAGAATGGGTGGATCAAGCCGTATGCAGTCGCTGCTGCACGTAATATACCCACCATCGTGTTGTCCGGCCAAAGTTGGTTGAGGCGTCGAGTGATGCATGCTGGGGCGTCCCCCTTCATGTTTCCGTTTTTAGCATAGAGATACAATCGACGCAGCGATATGCGGATAGCACGGTTGCGGTGCCTCTTTCGCGCCAGCTTGCCCTGCAGACGGTTTCCTGCCTCCTCGAGCTCGCCACCATAGCGCAGCCAGTCGCACTCCGGTGCGCCGCACCAGCCGCACATGCTCTCGACGCTCTCAACGCGCTCGACGCTCTCGACGCGCTCGACGCTCTCGAAGCTCTCGAAGCGCTTGACGCTCTCTACGCTCTCGAAGCTCTCGACGTCCTCCATGTTAAGAACACGAGGGGAAATCAAATTTGAGGGGGATGTTGATTTCAAAGGAAACCGGCCATTCTCGTGATCCCTCTGATTGGTTTAAAAATTCAAATGCAACGATTTGATAGGCTCTGGAAGAGGTCCAAGTGGACCCCTCAGGAACGGCCTGGTAGCTAAAGGGTTAAGATCGCCCGTTCTAATCCCAGAACGTACGAGTCCGTACACCCTACGGACTCCAAGAGTCAACCCTAGACTCTTCAGTGTAAATCTCAAACTGAATGTATTTCACTTTATTGCGGCAAAGCCGCCTACGGTGTAAATGTATCCGGTTCACTATCTAGTAGTGAACCCTAGTCATATGCATAATCAGTGGCTCTGAAGCCATGTACTGATTCTCCTACTGATTTAGGTTAGACCGTGTGTACCCACTTCGTAACCCTTCGGGTAACTCTCGTGTAACCCCGTTACAGTGGCATCACGAAACCGGAACAGTTCATGGCGGCTGAGAAACCAGTGCATGAAGTCAGCAAGAGAGAAAGTGGCTCCAATAGGTTCCAGAAAGTCGAAGAGAGACCGGTAACCGAGACGCTCCAGTTGATCGCAGAAGGCGTGGAATGTCGGCAGTCCGTCGGATAGAGGTTCGAAATGGTCTCGTGAGCTTGATGGGATTTGCAAGCGTGGCAGGATGCTGCACCACAGCGGCGCGTGGAGAAGACGGCGTTGATGAAGGGTGTTGGGCATCGGTGGCTGTTGCATACGTGGAGCTAGTTCATGCCACTGGCGCCACGCCCATTTCCACCATGACATGACGTGGCCAGGTTGACGACCACGGGCCGATAGGTAGAATATGTCGTCGAGACGGGTCGAGTGTGAAATCTCACCGCCGTAGGCGGCCCAAAGGGGGAGAATTGCCCAGAGCGGAATCGTAGATGTGGTCGACAATTCGACCGTCGCTGCAAACTCTTGGAATAGTCGCATCTTGTGGCGCGTGAGGAACAAGGCGAGTTCTGGGACACCGAGGCCTCCTTGCGCTGTCGGAGTCACTGCCAATTCTGCGGTGGTAAGGCGAATCCGAGCTGAGGCGGGTGGTACTTTCTTGTAAACGACGAAGTCAATGATCATGCGCTGCCATCTGTGGATCGTGGTCGGACGGATGACGAGATGAAGGGCTTTGTACCAGAGCAAGGAGAGTACCATCGTCGTCACTATCAGTTTGCGGCATTCGAAAGTGCGGGCGCGATACTGCCATCGTCGCAGTGCTTGGCTCAGCTTCTGGTCAAGGTCCCGCTCCGTGGCCTCGGCGTTAACATTATACCCGAAGTCGGTGCCTAGGTATCGAACACGTTCATCGGCTGCGACTACCGGCAGCGGAGCCGAAGTTATCCTGGCGGAGGTGCCAGACAGCGGAAGCAGTCTTGACTTGGAGGCATTTAATTTGGCTCCGGAGCCCGCGCAATAGACTTGGACTGTCTGAAGTTGGGCGTGTACCCCCTCGATGGACGTTGCGAGGAGCAACGAGTCATCCGCGAAGAAGAGGCTTGTAGCAATGCGGCGCATAGGCAGAGGGATTCCAACGCCCGGTTGACGACGAAGCATCACTCCCAGAGGGACCATTGCCAGCAGGAACAAGTACGGCGAGAGCGGATCACCCTTCTTCACACCACGAGACGGGAATAATTTGGGTTGGCTCCAGCCGTCCAGCATGAGGGAGCAAGCTGGTTTCGAGTAAAGAATGTGGATCCACTTGAGGAAGCGGGGACCAAACCCTTGTCGTTCCATGACACGAAGCAAGTACTTCCAATCGACTCGGTCGTAAGCCTTCTCGAAGTCTAGAAAAGCGGCGAACCCCGATTGACCCGTGGACTGGCAGAAGGCTTGCAGGTCCAAAAGCAACAACAGGTGGTGATGGAGCGAGCGACCGGGGATGAAACCTTGCTGGTCCTCATGGACCAACTTGTGCATCAGAGGCTTCAAGCGCTCGACGAGAACCCTGGAGACCACTTTTACCTCCACTGGCATCAACGATATCGGTCGGTAGTTCTCCACACGCGCTCTCGACCCTTTCTTGTGCAGCAAGAAGACTTCGGAAAGGTTCTGGTGGCTTAACAGAGTGCCGCGCTGGAACTGACCGTCGAATACCCGAGCCAAAACTTCCCCAAAGATGTCTGGAGCGATTTGATAGAAGCGTGCCGTTAATCCGTCGGGGCCCGGCGCACCGTCGCTCCGCATCAAAATGATCGCCTCTGTAAATTCCTATGTGGTGAACTCGCTGTCGAGGTCCAGAGCCTCGGCTGGTGCCAGCACATCTTCCACTGCATTGACGAGCTGGTCCTGAGCAGACAGGTCGACAGCGACGTCTTGTGAGTCCGTGACAAATCGTTTATCGCCGAAGATACAGCCCCATTTCTGCTGGAAAGTCTCGTAGATGGTTGCCGGATCCGTGGATACGGTCCCATCCTGCTGCTCGACGCGATCGAGCGGTACCCGCCGCGCAGGCTCCGGTGGACGAAAGAAGGCCGACGAGTTGGTCTCCAGTGCAGTCGCTAAATAGTCAAATCGATAGCTTCTCCTGTAGACTTCACGTCCCTCCAACATGAGTTCGACGTCCCGCTTGGCACAATACCATGCGATGGCCACCGCTGGGGAGGAGTCCACTGCTCGCAGCGACGACAGCCTTTCCAGACGGCGGACAAGGGCGTCGTGAACATGACGATTTCGCGCGCGGAGGAAACTGCATTGGCGTTGGAGGTACTTACGGACCCGGTATTTCCAGGCTGACCAGAGGACGCCTGGATTGTCAGAGCTAGGGAGGTTACGCAGCAGCTCGGCGGCCGCCGTACGAATTTCCTCTCGGATACCTTCGTTGTGGAGTAACCACCGGAGCACTCGCCATGAAGCCAGACCGCGTGGATGATGCCAACTGGTTAGCTGGAGCTGGACGCCGAGGTGATCTCCTCCTTTGTCCAGGTTCACGTACGCGGAGTCAGCGTACTGATGAGTGCAGAGGTCCTCCGAGACGGCGATGTAGTCTATCCTGTTTGCCCTTGTGGGCCCGGAGAAAACATAGTCCGCTGGATGATGGGTCCGCCAACAGTCCTCCAGTGCCAGGCAGTCATCCAGTCCTGACATTCAGCTTGGCTCGGGTCTGACGCGGGTCGTAGCGCGTCAAGCGAGGGGTTCAGCGTCAAGTTGAAGTCGCCACACGCAATGTGGACAACATCCTCAGGGAAAGACCGAGGTAACGTTGCGAAGAAGTTATTGCGCTCCCTGCTGCCATTGGGGGCATATATGTTGTGGATATACACCACCGAAGGCCCGATCACCAGTCGTACGATTGAGTATCTGCCCTCGCGACGGTGCTGAACAAGTTCCTCCGCAGATGATAAACCGGGTAAGCTGGGGTCAATGACCGTCACGATGCCACCGCTACGAGTGGCCCTTGAGCCCGAGTGATTTTCGTTCCTGTCATTGATGAAAGCTTTGCGCTTGGCCGAAGCCTCCACCACGAAACGCAACGTCGAGGCTTGAGACGCATCACGCAGCTTGGATTCCTGGATACACACAATGGCATGGCGCCGGGCGAGGTGGGCCACTTCCGTGCCAGTTGGAGATATCCCGTTCAAATTGGCGGAGAGCACGCTGAGGTTATGCCAGTCCGGCAAGACCTTAGCTGCGGTCGGGGCCCATATCCTGGTCGGCCGTCGCTGGGTTCACCTCTGACACCGTCAGGTCCATCCAGACCGTGTCGGCGGAAGCTTGCAACCCAGAGATCTCGAGTAGAGTGGCGAGGCCTGGCAGCCGAAGAAGGCTTTCCGTGACCGTAGCTGGAGTGGATCAGATCTCGCAGCGTGGCTTCCGCCAGAAGACGCAGTCCTTTACGCTTCAAGAAGGACGGGGAGCTGGTCGCGAAGATGGCGAGCCACGAGTCGTCTCGAAACGTGTGAGTAGCCATAAGAATCAATAGTAGCTCGAAGAGACTGACACATCGCGCGTGGAGCCAGCCAATGCGACCTTCTTCGGATGACCCTGCCGCAGCTGTGATAGAGGCAATGAGTTGAGAGCGGGACCCAGAGTGGAACTGATCGACAGTCGCGAGCCGTGCTGTAAACGACTTGGAGCTGGCGTTAGGCAGGCGGAGCAATTGCCGGTTCAGAGCGTGTAGCGAGATGAAGTCTTCGAACTGATCGACCACCTCGGAAGCTTGGAGTGCAAGTTGCCAGGCATGAGGAGCCGCCACTATCGAATTAAGTAGACTCTCCGCGCTTTTGGCCCTGGATAACTCCAACTTGACCGCCTCGACGTGGCGTTCGGCCACCCCTATGACGTCGACGTCCACTGCCGCTTGAGCTGTTAGCGATGTCTCCTCGAGTTCCTGCAGAGCTTTGGTGATGGCTTCATCGGCGTCGAGGTCTTGGGAACCAGACGAGTGCTTTGGGCGCTTCGACATGAAGCGGTGGCGGACTCACGCTTTAGTAGCTGCAGACACCCTAGGCAGAATCTGATAGATGACAGCGTCCTCCTCGTTGGCTGTGGCGACTTCTAGGTCGGCATCGCCGTCGAAATCGTCAAGTACGTTAAAGCGATTTTAACCCTCAGCGTTGGGGAGCGAGGCGGAGAATGGCTCGGCGAGTGAGCGCGCTCCCCCCCCCCCCCCCGAGACTTGCTCCAGCATTGCCTCGTCATCGTGGACCGGCTCCACCGCACCGACCACCTCCCTGCCCAACATGGAGCGTGCGCGCGAGTCTGCCGACTGAGTCGGCACCCCACCACCCTCCTCAGGCTGGGGTGAGTGACTCGACGGTACAGCTTCCTGGGGAGCGACAGTCTGTCCTGGATCTGAAGGAGCTGGCGTGGCCGCAGCTGCGTTTCCGGTGACTGCAGCCGTGGGTCCGTCGTCACCACTTGATTCTCTCGTGCGCTGATGCACACGCAGTGCCGGGGTTTCCCACGGTGGGTTTTGACGGCGAGGTCGGCCCCCAGACGCGTCATTCTTACCGAAGCATCGGTAGGATTTCCTCCCCACACGGACGTAGGAGCGTAGGCTCCTATCGCGGAAGAGGCTTGGTGGAGCCTCTTCCCCTGGAAAGTACAAACGCCACGTTGTAGAGCAAAGGCCTGAGACCTTATCGTAAGCAGCAGGTCGGAAGTACACAGGTTTAGCCCCACGAGAGGCCAGGGACCCGAACACGGTGAGTGCCTCCTCCGCGGTAGTGAGGCCGATCACATCAAGGAAGAAGCATTGAGCCAGAGGCGATTCTAGCCCAATCCGGAACTTCCTCCCCATGATCGATACCTCTTCGCCATTCAAAGCTTGCTGCGCTTCGCTTGTGCGAACCAGGATGCGTAAGCCGCCATCTCGGCGTTTGTCGATCGCGTCGAAAGCATGCTCACGCAGTAGACGTTTGAGAACCGAGTTCCCGTTGTCCCGAATCAGAGAGTCTATGATGCGTGGCATCGACACCCCTTGGAAGAAGTTGCCGGAGTCGAGCATCACTGGAAAGGTGGCAGTGGCCGTGCCAGTAGGCCGAGTCTCACACACCCGACGGAGGAAGTCCTCAAGGGGAACATCAGCCCGGTGATGGTCGAAGAGCTCTTGAAGCGGCGCAGGCGAGGGGAGTGGTTCCTGAAAGTCAGGTCGAGCACCGCCGCGCAGGCCGTGGAGGTGTTCAGCCATCGATGGCCCCACCGAGGGGATCACGGTGGCAGACATGGTTGGTCATAGTTCGTTGGTGTCCGTTGTTTGGGCGGAAGAGCGCAAAAAACGAAGTCGCTGCCGTGCTATGTAATAAGGATTCCTTACATTAAACGAAACTATCGAAACGAATATCTGTTTATTAAGGAGCAAAACTATTTGTTTTGATAGTTTCATTTATGCAAATCTGATGCTTGGTGGTCAAAGGGCGCCCCTTGTCGAGGGCCTTCTCTGCAGCACTGCCATGGACCCTACAGCGCTTGTTCGAGAGTCCACAGCGCGCGTGGCGCAGTGTGCGACCCACGTGAGCATCGACTCGTCCGCCGTGGAGCGACTGGCTGTCAAGTTGGTATGGAAATGGCTACTATTGACGACCAAATATGTTATTATTATCGTATCCTAAGAATGATAATAATCTTAGGGCAATAGGTTGAGTGGAGACCAACAAGGCGCGGTGACATGGGACAGTGGGGACTTCCACTACTTTGAAGACGTGGAGCAGGACGGTCCGCTGACCTGTCAATACGTGTTCGTGCTGGACGCACTCAATTTCTGCTTCTGGCCCACGGAAAAGTAAGTTATCTACATTAGCTATTTGTTTCTTATCTTTAAATATTTTAAACATATACTAACATAATCTTTTTCGTCTGGCTGATTGACGACAGCATGGAGTACGAGCATCTAGCACGAGGTCTCAAGACGGCGCTGGCGCGGGACCGGCATGCTCTTGACGCCGCCAACTTGGCGACCGTGACCAATGAGACCGTGGCTTCGTGGTTTCACCCGTTCACACCCCCGCAGCAAGACGAGCGCCGACGTAAAGTTCGTGAAGTGGGGGAAGTACTGCAATACTTCTTCGACGGACTTGCCCTCAATATGATCAAGCAAGCCAACTTTTCGGCGGTCGAGGCTATCCGGCTCGTGCTTGCGAATATTCCAGGTGGCCTGCACTCGTATCATTGCAATTGTTTGGCTGGTCCGCTGATAAGCTAACCACTGCGATATAGGCTTCCGGGACCATGCTGTTTACAAGGGCGAGCAGGTGCATTTCTACAAGCGCGCGCAGATTTTGGTCGGCGACGTGTGGGCGGCCTATGGGCGTCGTACTTCTGGTGTTGCCTCGTTCCATGATATCGGCAAGCTGACCATGTTCGGTAGGGGACAAGCTCGTACGCGGAAATTAGTTGTTTTCTAGTGGCTGAGTCGTTTTATTTTTATTATTTGCTGCAGCTGACTATCGTGTCCCACAAGTACTTCGCCCTGAAGGCGTGATGGTTTACTCATCGGAGCTCTCGAAACTGGTGGACAGTAAAACTGAGATTCCAGCTGGAAGTGAGGTGAGGCAGCTACCCATTTACCTGTGTACAATCGTGTTTGGTGCAGTGTGCTCAACCTTATTTCTGTCATTTACTTTAGATGGAGATCGAAATTCGCGCCGCAACTATTCAAGCGGTGGAGATGCTCCACGAGCAAATGACAAGCCGAGGACACCAGCTCCAAGTAATCGAACTCGACTGGCTGTTGTGGCAAATTGGTGAGGACAACAAGCAGCAATTGCTGCCACATCACCGTACGTGGAGCATCTACTACTAAAAAGTAGGAGACTGTTTTTCAGCAAAAGTGGGTGGGTACTACCCAAAACTCAAGTAAACAGCACCGTGTTGAACTTAAAACTTCGCCATCGTTCCTATCAACTGGGTACGTAGGTACATGTACAGCATTCTACCACTTCCCTGGTCCATCAGACACTTACACGAGTATCTGATAGCGCTGTCGGGTGCAATGTTTGCCCCATCTAGCACGAACGACGCATCTTCCAGGTTCCCAAACTCCCGACGAAGTGGTGTCAAGAAGTCCACCGCCATCTCCAAGCGCACGACCTGCATAGTTACGCGATCCCACTCAAAATAAAGAGTCGACGGGAGCAGCAGCAGCTTCACGCCCAGACTCACGGCCTTGAAGTCTTGTTGCTCACCGGTTCGGCTGCCGTGACGGCCCCCCGAAAGGCGCGGAAACACTTGGTTCAGTGTCTCCTTCGTGATGGTCACCCTGATCGACGCCGACACAACGATGAGGCCCTTTGACAACTCGCTCATGTGATCTAGACGAAATCCCAGGTCCTGGAAGCAAGCCGAATACCGGTGCCATCGCTGCATGAGAGCCGTCACCCCTTAGTCTTCGCCTAGAACTACGTTCGGTGCCATCGAGTAGCGCAAGAAAACTTGTTGCCGCTGCGTTGCGTCACTTTGGAGGCAACCACGGGAGACGTCGACGCCGTGGCGAAAGAGGTGGAAGTACTCGACAATGACGTTGTAGACGCTGCGCTTACCTCCGAAGAGGG
The DNA here is from genome assembly GCF_000149755.1 of Phytophthora sojae. Classification (NCBI taxonomy): domain Eukaryota; phylum Oomycota; class Peronosporomycetes; order Peronosporales; family Peronosporaceae; genus Phytophthora; species Phytophthora sojae. The sequence continues at coordinate 2,683,913 of NW_009258121.1, read as the reverse complement.
CCCGATCGCGCTGGCGTTCTAGCAGAGAAATATCCTTCTGACACCGCTTGTCCGAGGAGTTTGATCTTCGTACGCTGTCTGTCCCGGTATCGGGCCTGATTGAGATGGCACTGCTCCCGACGATGTTCTGTGCTGGGTCGAATCCTCTTCTGCGTCGGCTTGGCCTTGCCAGGACCAGGAGCATGTCTAGCTTGATTTTCACCGTCGGACGCTGAGCTTGTACTGGACAAACCAGGATCGACATTCCGTGGAGGCATGATCAAGCTTGAAGAGGTGGGTCGAGCCAGAGATAGCGGCGTGGGTGGCATCGGCGGAACAGGCGAGTATTCGTATGGATCATGGTAGCTCTGGCTCATGCTGCGCACATTGCTCCAGCCAGGGGCATTGCCATAACTTTTGGTATCGCGTTTGGACCGAGGAAAGAGAGGCCCCACAACGGTCGAGTCCATGCTGAAATGGTTGGGCGCTCCCAGGAGCGGGTCGTTGATACGAACAGGGAAAGGCTGCATCAGGGTCTTGTCTTGGTCAAGATGACTTGTTTGCTCGTGTCAAGTTTGGGAATGCTTCGAAGCGACCGAAGCGGAGGAATCGTCTCGAATGGCTTGATTATGTGGTGACCTCGGTTTTCTACCTGACCGCGTCAACAAGGGAGTGTCATCACGTGACCAGGGAGGATTATCTTCTTGCCCGAGAGCCCGGCGTTTTCAAAAGCGCAATTCGAGGTCGATCTATTGTACTCTACTGTGTACACTATGTACACACGATGAACTCTCGTCAAAATGACCAAACCGTTTTCGGTTGGTCCAGTCTCCATGGCGTAGGCAGCCGTCGCTAACAAGCAAGTTGCGTTGAGTGCGCTGCTCCCTACTCATCGATTACTACGCTGGGCTTCATGATTACTGTATGTTGTTTGAGTATTGCTCTGTGCCCAGCTTTGGCTTGGCGAGTGCTTGATGCTGTATGAGGCAAGACGAAGAAGGGCAAGCAAAAGTTAACGTGGCTTCGTCGTAAAGAGAGTTTGGCAGCCTTGCGTCAAGAATCGGCAAAGTTGACGACGCAGCTGACCGAGTTGGAGCGACGTCGTGCCCTCGAATCAGAGAAGTGGGAGGCGGGGCTAGATCGGAAGCGACACCAGAAGGCGCTGGCCGATCGGATCTACCTCAAGGTGCGCTAACGAGTGCTCAAGCGCGTTGCAGTATCCCAAGAGAAAATTTTGGAGCAGCTCTTGTCGAACGACCAGCTCCAGAGCCTCTGTCATTTGCGTGCGTCACGGTCCCTTCACAAGGAACTCTGCGTCGGCCGGAAGTTTCAGCTCAACGCTTGGGTCTTTGATGCGCTGGAGGAGACCCTGAACTCGAAGTGTGGTGCTGTCGTTAGAGCTCTGTCCACCACTTTGCCTATTGACGCAGACCGAGACGTCGACGCGGTGGAAGTGCTGAATCCTTCGGACGGGCAGTTTGCAATCAAGTTCACCCGGGAGAGTTTCATCTCTTCCAGCGAGGAAGACGTGTGGAAGGCGCTGTGGGAGGTATTCAGTTCGGCGTCAAGATGGACGCTGAAGTTGCCTGGCGCTCCACGGACACGGTGACGATGAAGGTGTTGTTGCCCGTGAAACTACAGAACGGCATACTCGTCACTGGTGGCAATCACCTGGTGATGAAAGCCTTAACCATTCCTGGGGGCTTCGTTGCTCTGATGGAGTCGACGGTGGAGTGGTCTGTGGACATGGGGCATTCGAAGGTGTGGCGGCATGTAACCAACAACTCGTGTGCAGCGGGTTCAGCCTAATGCGGCAACCAGCACTGACCCAGGACATAGAACCAAAGTTGCCTGGAGCTTTGATGTCCATCCAGGCGGAAGCTCTTGTGCAGGGGGCGGATCCTCTCACGTCGAGGCCGACTTCTTGATTCCATCTATCCAAGGAGTGATGAACTCGAGACTTCAAATGATACAAAATATGGTGCTAGGCCTCCGGTGAGCGGAAGACGAAGAGGCATATATATTCCTCACCTTACCGTGGTCAAAACAGCAAATAAAGCCTTGCTGCTCCCTGCTCCACGGTAGCTACCAGCCTCAGCATCAATAGTATTGATTCCATACTCAGCAGATAATTCGGATTGAAATTGAAATGATGCTTAAAAATGATGTGTTTCACACCAAATAGACACAAACATTGGTATCGGGCACAAAAATACTCCATTATAGTCCGATATTGGTCAAGATGAAGATGTTGCGCTCGATGACGCGGCTGCTGCTGCTGGCGCTGCCTGGGATCTTGGCGGGCGACTTCGCGGAGCTGGACCCGGAGGCTGCGGCAGTGGCGGAGGACCCGCAGTTCGACCCGTACGACGACAAGCCGCGTGGCGTCGGCGCAGACGCCGAGTACGCGCCCAGGGGCCGCACCGTCGAGAGCTTCGACTTCGACCCGTCCGAGGGCCTGACGTTCTACGTGGAGGGCGGCAGCAGCCAGTGCTTCTACCAGGACGCCAAGTTCGAGGGCGACGAGCTTGGCGGGGCCTACGTGGTGAGCTCTGCCGACTCGCACATTGACATGGAGGTGAAGAACCCAGAGGGCGTCACGATCTACCGCCGACTTGGGGACGCCGAGGGACAATATCTGCTCACGCCCAAGTGAGTAGACGCATTGGCATGGGAGACGCGTTGATTGGCCAGATGAATGGCTCTGACGGTGCTGTGGTTGCAGGCAAGCGGGCGTGCACGAGCTGTGCTTCATCAACCCGGACTCGGACGGCAAGCTGGTGACACACGTGACCAACACGCTGCAGTCGCAGCATCCGGTCGAGAAAGGTGCGGCGACCTACAGTGGGTTGGTGTTGACTATTATCATTAGGCTGATGAGGTTGTTGTGATTGCTGCAGAGCATGTGAGCGTGCTGGCCAAGTACGCATCGCACCTGGATGTGCGTCTCGGAGAGCTCGAGTCCGAGCAGAGACTGCAGCTGATTCGGACAGACAGGCATATCAAAGGTGCGCTTTTGGACTGAGACACGGTAATTGCTGGAAGGCGACAGTCTCTAATGTGTTTTCTGGCGCTTGTGTGCTGCAGTGGAGGAGGAGATGAACAAGCACGTGATGTTCTACGGAGCTCTGGAATGCGTCGTGTACCTTGTGGTGTGCTTCTTCCAGGTGTTCTACATCAAGAGCTTGCTAGATAGCCCTCGCAAGGCGCGGAGTTGGGTCTGAATGCCTTGATGGTGACACCGATCAGTGTGTAAAGCGAATTTCATCTGGGTCCACCACGCTGCATGGGTTGAGGAAAACACTGGGAAGGAGCTACCGCGCCGTTGTGCAATGGTCAAGTCAGATTTAAAAGACATCAAAAAGTACCCTTCCTCCTGGTTTCTCCGAGTTACGGCGTATGTAAGCCTGCATCTATTGCCTTGACAGCCTCAAGGTCGGGTCGGTTATCGTCTGGCCGATATCGTGTCCACAAATCCAGGAAGTCGGGTCCAAGTCCTTGGCTTTTTTGTCCATTCTCGTCTTCATACATCCACAGGTAGCATCGCGCGACCTCCTCAAGCTCCTTCTCGGGAAGCTCTAGTACGGTCCACCAGGGCTCGTTCTTCTCTGTTGCAACATTCGGCACCACCTGGTGATGATACAAGCAGGCTAGATACACTGCTCCCGCAGCGAGCGCGATGCAGTCGAACGCCAGACATAACCCACTCTTCACGGCGTCCGCGACCAGCAAGAACGTGATCTGGCGAGTATTCTCGTACGAAATGTCTGGGTGCATGGCCTCCAGCGCGAACACTCGCTCCATATGCGGCGCAATATACGCGAACGGCTGCGGCGCCCCGATCTCGAACGACAGCGTGAGCAGCAGGATCCGCTCCAGCAGCAGCACTTTGCTCGAATTGGCCTCCACTTCCCCCACATCCACCACCTCCAGCAACGCATTCAGCCACTCAATGTGCTTGGCGTTTGCTGCTTCCTTGTCGTTGCCCAGCGTCGAGCTCATCTCCACCGGTTTGCCCTTGGAGTCGAGCTTTTGCTTCTTCTTGGCCGGCGGAGCAGGCGACGGCGACCGTCGAGGCGCTGACACTCCGTTGCTCTTGGCGCCTCCGGTAGCTTTGTGCTTGGTCAGGAGCTTCTCTTGGGCCTGCTCTCTGCACAGCAGCAGGAACATGGAGGCCTCCGTGACGTACCGCACCTTGATGGGGAACTCCTCCGTCTTGCCGGCCAGGAACAGCGCCGCCGTGGCTACCAGGAAGCGGTCGTGGGTCGCGAACGAGTGCAGCATGTAGAACCGCTGCACGAACAGCTGGGCCGCGATGCTGGGGGCGTCGGGCATCTCCAGGAGCTGTGCCAAGTGCTCCACGAAGGCGCAAGTGGTGCGTCTCAGCTGCTGCTCCACGTGCCACGGCACCTCGGACTGCAGGAAACTTGGTGTGCGGAACACCAAGGGGCTCTCTGTCTCGGTGTTCTCCTTGTCCGCATCGTCCGGAGTGGGCGCGGGCGGCCGCGTCGACTGCAGGATCATGGCGCGCAGCTCCGGGAAGACCCACTTGCCCTCAGGTTCGGGCGCCATCGGTGCAGTGACGATGTATTTGGAGCTATAAGGGCGGACCAATCAGAGTCGACTTGTGTTTTCGAACACTTTTCGACTCAAAAAGTTGGAGGATCAGTACCGTAAGTGCTAATCTTTCAGTGATTTTGTCGGTAGCAAAATCGGGCCGATATTAATTTTCTAAAATCAGGGAGATATACCCCAAATGTCTAATCGGATAGTAAATCGGTCAAGGTTTGGGCTAATTTAGACTCCAAAGTCTTATTTAGCTCGACTGATCTCCAAATTAGATCCTCCACCTCTATTTTAGACTTGGAATTATCATGGCGATTAGCAGGCAGGCTCAGAGTGTCCGCACCGGTAGTGCTAATCACTTGCTAAGTGCGAAATCTGACAGCAAAATAGCTCCAGGTCGAGCCACCGGTAATCCTAAATGCTAAATAAAAATAGCATTTGAGCCTCAAAGCTATTTCGGATGCAAGATTTGGCAGTGAAAATAGCATCGGGTGTGTGAGTAATTATTGGCCATTGCACAAGATGAGCGGTCGCGTTCGAGGAGCGAACTACCGTGCTGCCGAAGATAAGGCTCTTTGCGAGGCGTGGATCGAAGTGAGTGAAGACGGAGGAATAGGCATCAACCAAAACAGCGAAGAGTTTTACGGTCGAGTAAAAGATGTCTTCGAAGAGCTTCTCCGAGCCCAGGGGAAGCTCAACTCCACACGAGTAATAACCTCGCTCAGCTCAAGGTTTCAAACCATTTCCGCTGCTGTATCGAAGTTTGTTGCTTGCCATGCACAGGTGTCTGCGTTAGAGCTCAGCGGACGTTCCGTGACCGACATTGAACATGAATCCTTGTTCCCATGTAGCTCCCACAGGTGGTCAATGAGATCATTCCTCAGCCGAAAGTGCTGTCGTTGGCTGTGCAGGACGTGCGAGTTTGCTATGAGATCTGCGACCGTGGCCGGCCGCAGTCGGCCGCGTAACGCGAATGTCGGGCAGCACCCCTGGTTGAGCTTGTTCGTCGAACAGATATTTGTGCGTAAAGCTTGGATCATCCAGCTCATCCACTACAATCATGTTATGCAAGATGATGCATGCATGCATGATGGTTGCCATTGCATCGGCGCGCCACAACCGACATGGTGTGTCGATGATCCGCCACCGCGCTTGTAAGACACCGAAACAACGCTCAACATCTTTACGGCAGGCTGCCTGGCATCCGGCGTAATGTTTTTGTTTTCTTCCGCGAGGCCGCTCAATTGATTTCGCAAATACAGCCCACTCTGGATAGATACCATCCGCAAGTAGATAAGCATTTCGTGCCTAGTTCACATAAGCGATATAATAAGCCTAAAGTGTTTTATGGTACATTGTGCGAAAAATATTAACGTACCATTGAGTGTGTATTCCACGCGTGGGGCCTTACCTTGCAGGAATTCGTTAAACAAATTGGACTTATCCAAAACATTGATATCGTTCAGAGAACCAGGAGACCCAAAGTTGCAGTGCCAAATGCGAAGGTTGTAGTCTGCGACGGTCTCCAATATCTTTGTTGGTTTCTTCTCTTTTCCTTTGTGTTGCCCAGCTACAGCGGTCGGGCAATTACGCCACTCCCAATGCATGCAGTCTAGTGAGCCTGTCATACCGACGAACCCGCGTCTTGCATTCTGCTCTAGAATTGATTGAAGCTCCGAAGTCGTCGGGGATCGTAAGTACTCACTCCCAAAGCGCTCAATTACGGCCTCACAAAACCGCTTCAAGCATATAAGTACACTATCTCAAGGTTCTCGTCGATGGAATCAGCTGCCGAAGAGTATGCAAGCATCCTTAAGGCAGCTGTAACTTTGAGCAAGCTCGAGATGCCGAGTTTTCCAGTAGCGTCCCGCCGCTCAACGAAGTACGAGTCGGTCTCCACTACTCCTTGTAAGACTTTGATAAACAAACGCTAGGTCATTCGAAACCGAGTTCGGAATTCACGCTCGTTATATATTGGCTCGGGCCCAAAGTACTGCTGTAGGAGTCTTAAGTGGCGAGCCGCTGGATCTCGTTTCTTGTTGGGTGCGCGCCCAGGTCTTGATCCTCCAGGCTCGGGTTGTACACAGATTCCGCGTGGCGTGGCATCAATGATAGCCATGAATGCGTGTTCCTCTTCATCAGCTTCATTCGGGAACGCTTCAACCCACTCAGCTCCTGCGGTGACGTCCATTACCTAACACGCAAGAGACAGGAAAATAGCTAGCAACACCGCTAATAGGACGATGCTATACCACTGCCAATTCTAAAATAAACAGGTGGTTCTCGTGCTAAATATACCGGTAGAATAGAAATAGCTCTACCGGTGCGGACACTCTCATGCCCTTCGCAACAGATTTGTTTGTAAATAAGGCGTAATGTCACCGTGCAAGTCGGCATTCCGAGCTATTTGAGCTAAATAATTATAGCTCTGTACGTGTCGATGCAAGCCGCCAGCTTCGTAGCGTGATATATGTAAGGCCCCAAAGCCTATAGAGATATTTGCACAAGATAAACAATAGGATAGCATCCTAATTGGCACGGATGACATCAACCTCCGGGAAATATCGGCCCAAAGACGCCTTGGTAGTGGCCCAAGCTGGATTACACACTCCTATTTGCTAACCGATTTCGCTTTGTCCCTAGGTTTTCAAATCCAATAAAGATAAATATGTTAGCTAATTAGGGGTGGATATTCCAACCGCGCTTCGCAATAGTTTTACTCAGACTATATCGTGTGAACGAAAAATTAAACGTCTTACACAAATTAGTATCAGTGAGTGTAATTGCGGTTACCTCTGTGGTATGCGTTTGATCCCATTTGATGGGTTTGCCTTTTTCCTCGATATTAGTATGTGATTCGGCCTAACTCTCCATGAATACCGCTTCCTCACTTCCCCCATCACCCTCAACAGGCTCTGAGTGCAGCTTGGCTAAAAGGACAAGTCGCCACGAAGCCAAGACCATGGCGCGCTCCAACCCGAAAAACAGCTGGAACTTCAACTTAACAAACTTTACACCCTGATAGATTCGAATTCAAGCTCTACTGAAAGTGTGTGGGAGATCAGCGAACAAAATGCTATTGTCACTGGGGCCAGCGATGGAGAGATGCATTCTTCTCACAGTAAAAGAAGGCGTTTCAGCTTCTCACCAACTCGCAGGACAAGGAGACGTTTCAGCTTCTCGTCGCTTCGCTTGATGACGCGACAATGAACGTCATGGGCGAGTGTAAGTACTCGTGGTCAGTGTACGAGCAAGTGCAGCGAGTGTGCATGCGGCCACTTTTATGTACATGACTAGGGACAGCGCCTGTTAAGTGGATGTGTATAACTGTCATTTAGGGTAACTTACGGCCTAAAGCATTTCCTGCCCTCTGTATGACGACCAATGCACTTGAGAAAGCAAATTGAATTCTGAGAGCAACGCAAAACATGAAAGCGGCGCTAGCTATCCTTCCACACCCTGCTGCTTGCCCTTCTTGGCGACCTACTGGGTACCTTGGCGTCTTGCGATCCAGCCATGCACCTTGAAGTCCAGCCATCGTGCTGGGCACCGGGGATTCTTGTTTGATACCTTTTGAGTCTTGGGATTCTGCCAGATTCCCCTTTACCTTGCTAGCGTCCTGAGTAGAATCTTGAGGGACTGGATCACATTCTGGCGCCAGGCTGCCACCTGTCGCTGGGTGTGTTTGAAGATTCACAGCGCCACACTCTGATGCTTACCGATTATCTAATGGTATGCTGACTACATCGAGTAGAGCCAGCAAATGTGTACCCGCTAAGGTGCTCCAGAATGTGGGGAGGTCCGGAGTCCTACCTCATCTCTGATCTGGATTGTTGTCCATCCAGCGCTCAACGTCCGCTTGAAGGGGTGCGATTATTTCTGTCCAGCCCGAAGGCAGGCGTGCCATATCCGTAGCGATTACTTGAGTGCCCTTCTTGCTATCCATGCCCAGGTTGGCTACTCCGTCCGCCGTGTGTGTCGTAAACAATGAGACCGGGAGGCCATCATCAGTCGGTCCGCACATAACTGACATTGCCAATAAAGTCCTTGTAAATGTCTGGGTCGAGGCATGTTCCACGTCCATAGCTGCACCAGCTGTCTCCCGGTCGGTCTCCGCGGTCTCCACGCGCTGGAGAGCTCCAGCGCGTCCTCCGTCTACGTGGCGGCCACTCCGGCGGCGTAGCCCCCTGCACGCTCAGTGCCGGCATCGCGACCACCGTCCAACGATCCCACGCTGCTTGCGACGCCTTCAATGACAACCTTGACAATGTGGGCTCCCATCATCTTGCACCGGATAACATACTGCAGCCGTTAAGTAGATCACAATACTCGGCAATCTTGTTGGTCGTCTTGGGCATGCAGGAGACGCTAGCCATCCACACAATCTGAGGCGTGAGCTTCACCCCATCGTTATGTCTAATAACCATCCCTGTGCCGCCAGGTGCGGGGTCCCAGTGAGACCTACCGTCGAAGAACCGCAAGGTGCGCAGGGATCCGATGGTCTGGTGTGGGTATATCCGCCGTTTACGCTTACGGCGTCGTCAGCGCCAAGTGACATCCCCATGCCACCGTAATCAAATGCGTAGGTGGATTTATGGTCGTGGCAGCTCGACGTCGGCCATGCAGTACAGCAACCGCTTGTTGCTGGTGCACTTTCTACATGTGCCCGATACAAGCGTCATATGTTCATCTTGAGGACCGGATCCCTCGGCGTATTTACCATCAGTGTATGGCTGACCAGTGAAGTTGAGACCTGTAGCTCCGTAGCGCAGCTTGCCTTGTACATAAGTTCCGAATAGTGGGCGAGGAGGAGTCGACGAACTACCTGGCCCGCGACACTTCGCCTCTTGGTCAGATATAATTGTCCCGTCCGTGGGTGGGACCATTTGGCTATGCCGCTCACGAGACGAGATAGGCGCCTATCACGGAACGAAGCGTCGGATTTCTAGATAGGGCAGCCATTCTGGATACGGCTGGACAGTTTTGTTGCGTAAAATATACCGCTGAGTGACCGTGTCTCTCCCTGTCAGTACCAAAAGATCTAAACCACAGTGATTACTATCCCAATACAGTTGATAGGATAGAGCATATTCAGCGATCCCGTAAAGCCCCCTAAACGCTTCATCCGGCTTGCGGGTTTGTGGCGTTAATCCCACTCTGTGTAGCATGCTGGCACCTGCTTTCCATAACGTTGCCCCACCCCCAAATCCCTGGATAGAACGAGGGGAGACACCTGGGGTCACGAATACTGGAGGCGCAGCAGTAGTACCGGAAACGTCGTATTGATAGAGCCCCAATTTTCTATTGCGGGTTGCGCTGTGCTCTATCATTCCGATAATTGTGATAGTACTGCGACAAGGCGAAAATTGCTATAAAACACGGTAGAAAATTACTGATCGACGTGCGCCGTGAACTGTTCGGCTCCTCCGAGACGGCAAGCACACAACGCAAACCTCCAGCAGCAGAAGAAGCCTGACTTCCAAACCAGTAGCAGCATGCCCCGCGACCGCAGCCCACACCAACCGCTTCAAAGCGCGCTAGCGGCACGAGCCGCAGTGCGTTTGCCGAGTCAAGTGGCTTCCCCCGCCCTTCGCTGCAGAACTGGGAGCGCTAGTACTCCCGCCTGGCCCAAGAGTCCCAGCGTCAGCCTCGAGCCAGCCCCTACCTCCCTCCGGTTCCCTACCGTGCCTCCCGCCTCACACTCAGCGGCAGCGGCCGCAAGCCCGACACGGCCCTGATCGAGGACACATTGTGCGTGTTTATCAAGGATGAGCAGCGGCTGGAGCACACCGTAACGGTTGATTTCATCATCGACATGGCTACAGAGCTCATGCCGGAGGTGATGGGGCCCAAAAGCCCGGACGCCAAGAAGTCCTGGTGCCAGCGCTTCCTGCGCCGGCACCACCTCACCATTCGACGCATCTGCCACTCAGGCCGCAAGACTCGAGAAGAGCTGGAAGCTCTGCGGCTGCCATTTGTCGAGCAAGTGACTGAGGTAGCGACGCAGCATTGTATGTTTGACCCTAATACTAGCCTCACGGTTTACACGTGCACTGTTCAATATGGACCAAACTTCGACCGAAGACTGTAACGCCTGCGTTTCGTCGGCATCAGATTTTCGAGCGTGCAATGGGGGGCTTCGTTGTGTTTCCGCCACGACAGTTCAAAACTCGTTTCTAAAGGCAGGCCCTTTCCTGCCGTATGGGCCTCCAAATAGTGCTGCCAGCGCGCCTGCCCCCAAGCGCAGCAACCATGTAGACTACACGGACATTGTAGAAGAGGTAACTGTGTAAGCACTGTACAAGCACCTCACCGTGTTTTAATACGATGTACATTTTCCCTACATTGCGTCCTGTCGTGACCTCGTCCGTGCATAATATGGCCTTGAACTATTTACTAAGACAATGTGCTAGATGCTCTATCTTTCCGGGTGCTCTATCAATACGACTTTTCCGGTATAATATCTCGAATAGAGGATATCTCCAGAGATGTGGTCAAGAAGTAATGCGATCCACAGAGAGCACACTCAGTGACTGTCGTTGCTGGTATCGCCAGAGGTCCTTCACGGAGATCGGGCACTATCCGCCTGCCTTCCCTACGAGACGGAAGGGCGATATCCGCTGCAATCCGTTATGTATTGTCTCCATCAATTCACCATGGATCACGACATTCGTTGTGCATCTGGAATATCCGTCGATATTTGCTGTGGTCGGCCATGCGTGTCTGCTGATGAACAGCACCAAAAGCATTATCGCTCCCGTAGCGACGATGGCGCGCTGCACCACTGTGAGCATGCACTAGCTGACCCGTAGATGCTATTCAGCGATATGCCATGAATGCATTGCTTTCGAGCGACTACCCGCTTGTACACGGTAGACTCCCCCATGCGTATCAGCTCGTCCAGCTGGTCGGCGGACGCCCCATACGCGAGCATGCGCAGCGCACAGGTCACTTTCTGCTCAGGAAGAAACCCAAACCTCCCAGTTGCATCTGGACGTTGGACGAAGTAGCTGCACTCCTCATCGTCGCCGAGGACGCCAAAAATGCGCGCCAACAATGCGTTCAAAGATGTTACGACGCATCCGAAATTGTCTGCGGAAGTCCTCTACGGTGTTCATAGATAACATAGTATTAGCAAAAGTAGCTGAATCATTGATTGCCAACAACAGATATATACGCACTAGACATGTTTAGTGCAGTGCACGAAAGTCCCCACAAATGCACTAAAGTACTTTAGTGCACGCGCTAATGTCCAGCATCAGTTGTGTGCAGGTGCGCCAAAAGTGCACTAAAGTACTTTAGTGCATTTGTAGGGACTTTTGTGCACTGCACTAAACAGGTCTAATACGCACGGTCATCGTAGGTCGGGTTTTTCCCAAAGTAATCCTTCATCAAGCGCTCTCCCCAAATTTCTCGTTCGCGCTCCTTGTTTGCTCTTCTTCATGCGGTAGAACCTCCATGCTTGGGAGTGGGCTCGCTGGCGTCATCCGTGACCATGTAGGTAAGGTAGTACTCCTCGTCTGAGTCGTCGAACGCGTTGGAGCCGTTGAACATCGGCGGCAAGCCTCCCTCCATCGTTGCCTTCGTTGGGATAAGTAAAAGACGCTGTGATTGGTCGATTAATTAAGCCTCGGATTAAGTTTCCCCGGTGGGAGCACGCTACCACAAAGTCGACTTATTCTAAATTTTGAGGTCTTAAACAGCCTGTTAAGACTTAAGATAAGTCTGACCGCTGGAGACGCTCTAATATTCTCCGGTTTGGTCACGAGAACTTTAAAGTCTAAAGTTTCGGCAAAGTTATAAGTCTGATCGTAAATAGTATCTTACCAATCAGTTGAAGTTGAAATTATTAACCAATCACAACAATGTTGCCTTAGCTAATACCAAATGTTTTGTTGAAGCAATGCCTATAGAAAGTGTTTTCTCACAACGCTTATAATAAGGACTCGAACACATGGCGACTCGAGTCGCTCAAGTAATATTATTCGCTTGCTGGGTCCAGAGTATCTACGCCAAACGACGCCTGATGACCTGGAGAACTTGATCGCGGAGAATGCAGAGCGTGGCTTCCCCGGAATGATCGGGAGCTTGGATTGCATGCACTGGTGTTGGAAAAACTGCCCAACAGCTTGGGAAGGGGCTTTCCGGGGCAAAGAAAAGACGTCCACCGTCATTATGGAGGCTGTCGCGTCCAAGTCGCTGTGGATCTGGTATGCGTTCTTCGGAATGAAGGGGGCTAACAATGACCTAAATGTGCTTGAGCGTTCACCGTTGTTGAACGACCTGGTGAGTGGGGTCGCTCCCCAGGTGCAGTTTACGGTGAACGGAGGAATGTACGGCCAGGGATACTACCTGACAGACGGCATTTACCCAGCCTGGGTAATCTTTCAATCGAGTATAAGTGCTCCACACGGCAACAAACGCAAACGCTACGCGGTCGAGCAGGAAGCGGTTCGTAAAGACGTAGAGCGTACGTTTGGCGTGCTACAGGAGCGATTCTGAATCATTGCACTGCCGTGTAAGCTGTGGAAAGTGGACGCAATGAACAACGTGGTGCTGGCCTGCATCATACTCCACAACATGATTGTTGTGGACAAGCTGCCATTCAGCTCGCTGAGTCACGACTATCTTTTGGACGACAACTGGGTGAGCCCTGCCAGACCTGCCGCAGCGCCGAGAGCCCCGTAACCACAATTGCAAAAGCATTGGACGCCATTGAGGACGAAGTAGTTCACTACGAGTTAAAAACCGATCTGATCGAGCACGTATGGCGTCGATTTGGCGAACGCCAATAGATAAGCTTGATGCTGCAATGCTACGGCCTAGATGGCATGTAGAGTGCCATGACGGTTAAACTAACGTAGTTGAAAAAGTTTCAGTGCTTGTGTTGGTCTCGTTTTCCTTGTTGGCTTCAAGAGAAGTCGTGGTCGATGTCAGGATGGATCCAGCTCGAGGTTGCTCGTGGTCGGGGGCTGGCGGCGCTCCAGCTGTGCCGGCAACACCCACCGCCTTCAACTCCTTCCACGCCGGGAGGAACTTAAACTCCTGCTTGTGTCGGTCCGCGTAGACTTTGAGTGCTACATCTCCTCGCTCCATCCGGAGCGCTGCCTGCTCTTCACTTTGCCGTACACCCCACAGTACTTGGTGACCTCCGGCTGCAACTTCTTCCAGCGGCCGTTGATGGCAGTCTCCGAGCGATCCTCCTTGTCTTCATCGCTCTTGTTCTCCAGTCAGTCCTCATACCACCTACTTAAAAAGGCCTTCTTCTTCTGCCCAGCCCCGACTACAGCGTCCTCGGAGGTCTCCAGCCACGAGCGACAGAGCTGGATGGTTTCGCTTTCACTGCATTCTTTTCCTTTTCCCATTGTTGAAGAGTGCAAAGTGACGTTTCCTCTACACTATACTGAAATCAAGCCACGACTTTTAAGCTTCGAGTTTTATTTTAAGACTCGAAAGCCAACATTTAGGTCCTTTTTAAGTTAAAACCGCCAATAATGGGAGCCACAAGTCTCGTCCGAGTCTCAAGTGCTTACTTTTAGGATAAAACCACCGTTGAGACCTACCCCTGGAGATGCTCTTAGCGTTGTTTATTAAGGCTTATGGGTAGGATGGGTACAGAGTCTAAATGTAAGAGATAGGCCCGCTCCAGCACACTATGAACGGGGCCCTTTGGCTCTTATTCGAGATGAAAGATACCGCAACTTAGGGGGACCCTTGCTAGTTCCGGCGATCCACTCCATCACACACAGGTCTAGGTCGGGCTACAGCAACTTGGTGTCCCACGTCCGTGGCTGCCACCCCAACTACGGGGGCACGATACGTAGTACAAGCGCTGTGGCTATCTGGGACGGTTGACTCCTGAGCCATACCCGAAGGCGCCAAAGCCGGGAGCATGCGTTGGATTGTGAGGTTCAATATCTTGCGTGTTTTTGCGGGTCGGAAGAGACCTCCTTGAATGATGGCGTTACTATATGGGATACCCCGTTTCTATTGGTATCGTTTGGACTCCCCCATTAACGGTAATTTTATCACCATGCCGCTGATTTGTGTCGTATCCTATTGCGAGCTCAAAAAGCGTCGTGAAAGGCATTGAGAAGGCCATCGGTGAGGAGTTGTCCAAGTGCTTTGGTATCCTCCTTCAGTGCTGAACTTATACAACGGGCCAAGGCTCGTGATGGTCGTCGACAAAGGTGCTCATCAAGGTCAGAGTTATTTCCGCCTTGATGAGCACCTTTCAAAAACGACAAGGGCCTCGAAATCATCACGAGCCTCGCATCCGCAGTATGCTCTTCGATGAGCTGTTTGGCGTATACACAATCTTCAGTCGGCAGGCTAACTCTACTAGATCACCGTGACCTCTTGGACGGCTTACTTGAGGTGCACCCGTTCGGTGAAAGTATCTCGACAAGAAAACTTTGTCTTAGTGTTTTGTCATTATGCTTACTAGCTGTATGTATATCATACTTGTCTTTTGGTCATTTTATACGAAATGATTAAGGCCCCGACTCTCTTTATGCAAGGAGGAATTGGTCAGCGTTGCCAGTATGTCTTGCACGAGTTGCCACTGGCTCATGCACTGTTGTTGTGTCCACCAGTTTGTAGACCTGGCCCGATTTCTGGTGTTCCAGCCCCGAAACAAACTTTTTCTGAAAACGTCGCACGAAAACTAAATGAAGCTCATTCGCCCTACGTTGGTGTCGGAGTAGCAGAAGTGGTTAGTTTAACCAATAATGAAACCGCTAGGGAATCTGGACACATAGTACAATAAATTTCATAAGGGGTCAACCGCAAGCTGAAGTATTACCTCGCATCATGCTTTTAGTACCAGATTACGCTTATTGGCATCAATCAGGGGTCGAAACCAACGTCACTTTAGATTACTGATGTACCCAATATCTAAAGGAAATTAATTTATTATGAAGGAAGCCGTGCCCAGTTTCCCATCGTGAAGTGTTGTTGTAGTATCCTTGAATTTACCGTCCGGCTACAACTACCACGGCCACTGCAATTACTAGCTTGATGAGCAAACAAGAGTGTACAGTACTTGATGTGCTTGAAACTGTAGCTCCTGCAAACCTAGGCACATGACGGGGTAATCCTACTTCGTTCTGCGAACACCTTATATCTCAAAATGATAACGTGGGCCGGTCCAGTTCAGGTGAATCCTGCCGGGTTAAGTGTAATCCAGTTTGATGGAAATGATTTGCGGTCCGGCTCGCCCTATTTCCGGTGCAATTAGTCTCCGCCCTGTTCATTTTACATGCGTGGTAGTGAGTTAGTTCTGCTGCATTGATCGTGTAGCTGGAAATCGGACCCCGTAATGGCGAGGTGATTAAGGAATTCGAAGCTGACTGGAAAACACGGTCTTCACATAACACCAATTTATCCTTCCTGTCTGCTTCAGTGCCACCGCCAAGGCTACACCATTGGGCAACACGTGCTCATGTAGAGGACCATAACACTTCGTTGCGCGACGCTTGTGCTTCTTGCATGTACTTGTCGCAGTATGATTAGGTGCAAACACGCTAAGCAACGCGAGCGGGTCTGAAGTGAGAGGACAAGAGTTCGATTCATAGGTTCCAAGTGTCGTTTTCAAAAATAAGTTAAAGGATATATTTTAGTAACCGATCGGTGTCACGAAATTGAAGTACTTCAGCGATTTGTTTGCGTCCAGCACTTCCGAAACGCCTTTCAGCATGATGCACAGTAATTACGGTTAAAATAGGCGGGCATCCCAATAAAGTACGGTGAAAGCGACGGTTAGTCCCTTTTATGATATTGTTTGTGACAAGGTGGTGCTGGGTTGGCTTGAGGTGCAAATAGGCGTATTGTCGACACAATGCGTAAACAATTCGCGTATTTGCACCACAAGCCAACCAAAACTTTTGTGATGTGTGTCATAACAAACTGAAACTTTGTTTTTGTGCATAGACTAACACTTCGTTTTTGTATTGGTTTGGTCCAGTCTTTGTCTGTCCAGTGCGCCATATCTTCCGGCGATATGACAGAGTTTATGCACAAATCAAAAAAGTTCGGTTTGTTATGGCCTACCGTAGTAGTCTATACTGACTCTATATAGAACGTGCGGGAAGATTTGTACTGTGCAAATCGGC
>NW_009258121.1:2520664-2667155 GCF_000149755.1 Phytophthora sojae | reverse complement strand
TCAGGGGTCGAAACCAACGTCACTTTAGATTACTGATGTACCCAATATCTAAAGGAAATTAATTTATTATGAAGGAAGCCGTGCCCAGTTTCCCATCGTGAAGTGTTGTTGTAGTATCCTTGAATTTACCGTCCGGCTACAACTACCACGGCCACTGCAATTACTAGCTTGATGAGCAAACAAGAGTGTACAGTACTTGATGTGCTTGAAACTGTAGCTCCTGCAAACCTAGGCACATGACGGGGTAATCCTACTTCGTTCTGCGAACACCTTATATCTCAAAATGATAACGTGGGCCGGTCCAGTTCAGGTGAATCCTGCCGGGTTAAGTGTAATCCAGTTTGATGGAAATGATTTGCGGTCCGGCTCGCCCTATTTCCGGTGCAATTAGTCTCCGCCCTGTTCATTTTACATGCGTGGTAGTGAGTTAGTTCTGCTGCATTGATCGTGTAGCTGGAAATCGGACCCCGTAATGGCGAGGTGATTAAGGAATTCGAAGCTGACTGGAAAACACGGTCTTCACATAACACCAATTTATCCTTCCTGTCTGCTTCAGTGCCACCGCCAAGGCTACACCATTGGGCAACACGTGCTCATGTAGAGGACCATAACACTTCGTTGCGCGACGCTTGTGCTTCTTGCATGTACTTGTCGCAGTATGATTAGGTGCAAACGCGCTAAGCAACGCGAGCGGGTCTGAAGTGAGAGGACAAGAGTTCGATTCATAGGTTCCAAGTGTCGTTTTCAAAAATAAGTTAAAGGATATATTTTAGTAACCGATCGGTGTCACGAAATTGAAGTACTTCAGCGATTTGTTTGCGTCCAGCACTTCCGAAACGCCTTTCAGCATGATGCACAGTAATTACGGTTAAAATAGGCGGGCATCCCAATAAAGTACGGTGAAAGCGACGGTTAGTCCCTTTTATGATATTGTTTGTGACAAGGTGGTGCTGGGTTGGCTTGAGGTGCAAATAGGCGTATTGTCGACACAATGCGTAAACAATTCGCGTATTTGCACCACAAGCCAACCAAAACTTTTGTGATGTGTGTCATAACAAACTGAAACTTTGTTTTTGTGCATAGACTAACACTTCGTTTTTGTATTGGTTTGGTCCAGTCTTTGTCTGTCCAGTGCGCCATATCTTCCGGCGATATGACAGAGTTTATGCACAAATCAAAAAAGTTCGGTTTGTTATGGCCTACCGTAGTAGTCTATACTGACTCTATATAGAACGTGCGGGAAGATTTGTACTGTGCAAATCGGCCCAACAGGCCATATCTGTCGTCGATATGTATAACGAAGCCGAGTTATTTTAAGGATGCGTAGTTCAGCGTGCTCTAATGAACTGCGGACAAGGTGGACCTTATTCGGCTCTACGATACGTTCTGGGCCCGGTTTGGAAGCGCCAAAAACAATGCTTCAATTGGAGAAGGGTGGATGTTGCTGGCTTCTGAGATGAGCAGAGTTGGCCGACAGGTACTTTCGGTTAATGTGTAAAAGGAATGTTGCACCCAACACAATACCTAAAAGCACAACCTGGAAGACTTTTGGTGAACAGCCTTACTGAACAGCCCCAAGTCTATAATAATAGTTTTTCTAGAAAATGTTCCACTCGTAAAATTTTAAAATATAGAATATATGTAAGTGAACAAATTTAAATTTCAGAGATAATAATGTTTTAGAGGTCCGCAAAATTAACTCATCGGGCACCATCGCGCTCAGCCTCGCGACAGCTAGCCTATACGAACTCGTAGGTCATCACTACTGCCATCACAACGAGATTTTCTACGTCAAGCCGAGCCATGGCGCCTCTTACGCCCAACCAGCGCCATGCCGCAACGTTTTAGCTGTTGAATGGGCGGTTTAGCCTCGTTGCCCCGCTACGTACATCTGTGACGCCTCCTAGCCCCAGTAACGTCAGCAATGACAGTGTATCAGACGACGAAGGCAGCTTCATTGTCCGAGGATTTAGGTTTGGTGCAGCCGCTGAGGACGGTGCAGGGAGATTATGAATTTGGCAAAACGCCGCATTAACGGGGCCACGTTGTACCTGGCTCAGTGGGAAGGGTATGAAAGTCTTAACCTGGGAGCCGCGGAGCATTTTGCTCCGCAGATCATCTGCAACTTCGAGCTGCAGTATATTACGTCCATCTGAGACTAGACGGGAACGGCGCCGCGTGCTCCGGTGTGGCGAAGCGGCTCCGCAAAATTTGCAGATCGCGGGGGTCCTCTTGCACACGGCGCCCGAACTGCCGACTTACGGAGGGGGTACTCCGATCTTCCGTGAAGTTGCTGATCCTCACCTTGTGTACCCGTCGGTGGGCTGGATCACTCTTCGGGTGATCTCGAGAAGACGCGCTTGGGGTTGAGTCTTGGACTGTCTGGCGGACAGCGGGGACATGTGGCAGCAACGCGGATATGCTTCACTCTGTGCCGGAGTAGTTGTGGCGGTTTCGATCTGGGGTTGTCTAGATCGACACTCGCCGGCCAGGTGTAATCTTGGCCTGGGGTTACCTTGTGGTCGGTGTATGACCTTCCTTTCCTTTCCTTGCTTGCTTGCCGCTTCCTCTAGCGGTGGGTCGAAGTGAGGGTTGACGGACGCTGGGCCAAGCTATCCTGGCGTCCGAGGTTCCTTGATCTTGGGGTATAAGTCGACTTGCGTAGCGTCGGGTGGGCCAAAGTATATCCCGTGCCCGGTAGTGCGGAGGCGAAGACCACTTGATCAGTAGAAGGTAAACACAACTCTGTCCAAAATGTTAACCTTGCCTAAGTCCTTGTCCCATCGTTCTCTCACGCTCCTGTGGTCCAACCGCATGCTCGCTGGCTCCCTCGGCCTTCGTGGTGGCGCCGACTCTCTGCTGGTCGTTGACGAAATCCGGATACAAGTTCATCATTCCTTTCCCGGGATCGACGTCACCCCTTCCCAAGCAGATATCCCCTGGTCTAGATCATCTTCGACGGGGTTCACTCTTCTGGAGGTCGGTGTCACTCTCGGGGGAGATCACACTTGATCTTGGTGGGTGGCTTCAGACTTCGGAAAATTCTCTTCTTGCTCCACCACACCGGTGTGAGTTGCCCGAGCGCATTAGTCAACGTCTTCGCGGTAAACAACTTATGCTTATTGTTTCCACATTATCACTACTAACACGTCACTATGGGGAAGCTCGCCGGACGCTGCGTCGCATTTTACAGAGATTTTCGGCGAAAGTAATAGCTATTCGTACCGGCCTAAAGGCTCAAATTGGAAAGTCAATACAATACAAATGTATTGAGCTCATGAAAACGAAGACGCCACTGCGGTCGAGCTTATGAAGTATCTTGAACTGAGTCAAGTAAGATCGCATGAAGCCAAGCGAATTGAAGACAGGAAGCTGACGGTCCTCGAGTACTGGCGCGGCTTGTTCCAGTTCTCGATGCTTCAGAAGATCACACTTACGGTCTTCTGCGCTAGTTGCTCCAGAGCTGCTGCTGAGCGCAACTCTCAGTTCACAAGTTTGTCCACTCCTAGGCTCGGAACCGTCTTCAGGACGCATCGGTCGATAAGCTTGTCTTCCTTTTCTTTAACGCCAAGAACTTCGACGCTGAAGATGTTGAGTTCTATGGCTTCATGGAGAACATGGCGGATGCTAGTTGTGACGAGGAAATCAACAACTGCGACGAGGAATTTGAGTACTACTAAGTCAGCTTGTAGTTAGGAATTCGCTTCATACATGTGCTTGACCCTATAATTTTAACATGCCCAATGTTCATAGATCATAATCATTGTAGATAATTTGATAGTGCGCGACGATACTTTAGAGAACCGCATACCAAAACAGAGTTCTATCAGAAATATTTCTTTCTTGCCTAGTCTACATCGCCGGTATGAATTCTTTGATCGTGTTGATGTTGATGGGTATCCTATATGCCCCTTAACACTTTAAAAGCTCTTTCTCAAACACCATGTATGAAAAAAGTCGGGGAATTCGAGGTACATGTATACCATTCCATTGACGCGAGTCCTCGTCCGTCTCGCGGCCAAGATAGCGTGGATCGAGCAAGTACGCTACACCGTGTACGTCGCAGTAGATGACGTTGAAGCGATCTTCGCGGATCCAGGTGATATCACCCAGTTTGCTAATAGGCATCACCGTATCGCAATATGGGAGCTCCAAGAACATACGATAGACGTCAGATGGCGACTTTGCGTTCTTCTCAAACGCCTTTGGGAACGCCGAAAGCACATCTAGCAGTTGAATATTTTTTTACTGCACAAAGTCATGCGCCACCACCGTGTCGTGCGCAAGGGGTCGCGTGGTTTTCTGCTCTTTGGACCCGAATTGGAAAAATCCTGTGAGTTTACAAACGCATGAAGAATATTCTCAGAAGCCTTGATGCTAGCGAAGCAGCGCTTGATCGTACCCCAGCGTGTGTCGACGGCATGCTGAGGGCCACCTTACATCCATCTGCTGCGGGTGATGAAGCTCGTGCCTCAACTGCTGGCCCTTATTGAGAAACCTCGCCAACTGATGGCAGTCCTGCTCCATCTTTTGAGGTCAAGGCAGCTTGGGGACAAAGTCCTTCACCACAAGGTGCAGCGCGTGCGAGATGCAGTCATGGAAAGCATAACCTGGTACTCCTTCTGACGCGTGGCCAGACGCGCAGGGTTATCCATACCACTGCAACGTAGCGGATGAAGGGATTCTTAGCCATCACACAGCCGCGAGGAAGCGTCGTGCGAGGTTGAACCCGTGTACAAGATCTCGAGGAAACGGCTAACGCCTCCTCACGCAGGACACAGGCAGCCCATTGACGTCCATTCAGGCATCAGTAACGAGGGTGCGGTTTCGATCCCGGGGCTTGAGCATCACAGTTGCGCGGGCCTCGCCGTAGCAGTTGTTCAACAGCGTTGAAACCAGCTGCTTACGGGAGAGAACTTGAAGGCGTAAGCTCCCCAAGCGCGGCTGCAAGACGTACGTGTGGTGTGCTGCATTGTTAAAAACCATGTCGGTGCTGCAAAACCGGAGGGCGAAATTAAGCTGGAACGCAGCAACCTTGACCGGAGAGATAGCTGGGCGAAAGCAGGCGTGCATGTTCGTTTGAGGCAATTCTTGGCCCAGTGGCTCGACATGAGTTTTCCCGGATGTGTGAATAAGCTTCTCACACTTCTTGTAGAGACAACGCCGCCGGAGACGAGGATGTCGTTCCAGACAGTATCTGGAAGGCGGCTTCTGCGGCAAGCAGGATCGTCAAAACCCGCCACGCGACCACCAGGGGGAATGGCAACCAGCATAGCGCTAATGAAAAAGAGGGAGGGCAAAATGATCCGAGGACGGCAAACTGAACTGGACGGCGGTACCGGCGCTTAATGTGCCAGTAGGAACGGCAGTGCCGGTGGCTCCAGTTGTAGGGGTAGCAGCAGTGACGACAGGGGTATCAGGGGCCAATGAGGTCAGAACAGCGGTCGGGACTTGGTGGTTGGGGTATAGATCGCAAAAGCCAGAGCGTAGCTTCAAATGGTGTCCGCGTTTAACATGAATACAAACCTGTTGGCAACGCTGGCAACGGTCACAGTAGCAAGTAGGGCGACATGAACCATCCATTTTTTTACTTCAAATTGAACACCACCCATTTTACCAGCCCACCCGTAATAAAATAATTACCCATTCACCACAGCGCCGTAATGTGGAGTTTTGGCAACGCTGGAGATGAGCCGTCTTCACAGTGAAACCATCTACATGCAGCAGTGCAAGAACAAGGTAAACTCGCAAGTGAAAGCAAAAGGTAACCTCATTTCACAAACTACTGCGTGCCAGAAACAGTGAAACAATTTTAACAAACTCGGTTGTGTTCTGTAGATCAAGTGACTTAAGCGCAAGTGGGCCGAGTACAACTCGGACATGCGTGCTACCGGCAACGAAGAGACCCCAGTGTTCGAGGTAAATGAGCTTATGCTACTGATAGAGTACTGGTCGAGGTAAATTGCGCATTGATGTAATTGATTGTAATTATATTTGCAATTGGTGTATTGCTCTTATGAAATGAACGGATAGACGCTTGCTGACACCGAAGTGGAAGCTGGAGCCTGTAGCGAAGATGTTAACCCTGATGTTAGCGGTTATACCATCCATTAAAGCCGATAGAACGCTTAATGGCGATGCGGGTGCCATCCATAGCGCTACCACAGGATACCCCCCCCCGTCCCCTCCCCCAAAGCTGTACGTTTTGTAGAATACAGCAACAAAGTGAACATGCAGCATCTCAAACCACAGCAGCACACAACTGGTTTGCGATCGGCGTAAGTGGCGACATCCCCACGCATCGGTTCAAAGTACATCAAATGTTTTAGAATGTACACATTGTTACGTACATCACGGCGCATCAGAAACCCACAGGCTAGCGCGTACATGTCTGCATGATTAAGCACATCAAAGCGGTTGGTGGTGGCATTGTCAAACCTTTTGGTCGCAAAATGCACCGGAGAAACTGAGAACCACATGCTCGATGTGGTTCTCGTTTTTTTTAGCAATAAACATAAACCTCTATGTATGGCCAATCGAAGACTAGGTTAAAGTTGGTCGCGCAAGGAGAACCTAACCAGCACCAGAACCGCTCAGACAAACTAGCTCCTACTTCATTGGTCCACGATAATATGCGCGTAAGGTTTTATGTATTTTACACAACATGTTTTTATTGGCTAAAATTATGAATTTCCGTCACCATCGACTAATCGCCAAATCCTTCTCATTGCTAATTCTAGCCAACAATTCCCGAACAATGCACACGCCAGGGGCCAAGTGAGAGAGGGGAGATCACACCGCGGCGGGGGGGGGGGGGCATTTAAAAGATCTCGAAACGGAGGTCTCTGAGATCTGGAGCCAGCGCCTTCCGCGCTAGTGGTTCCGCGAAAGCCGCGAGCCCTCGGTCAAACTAAACTCTTAGTAGAGGAGGTAGCTGGGCTCATCCAGGACGTCCCTATGACGAACGGCAAACACTGCGTTGCCCAGTAGCCGCTACGGGCATACCCCGCGCAACACAGTGTTACGCAAGCCAATAATACAAGCCTAGCCTTCGCCCTGACTCACGTAGGAAAAAAATACACAACAAATTTTGTATCTAATTTGTATTATAGGGGGTGAGACTTCAGAATGATTCACATGTATTATAGCAAACTCTACGCATAACTTTTTCTTAAAACGCCATCCTAAAAGTAGCATAAATATGAGCTGTGTCCTGATTGGGCAAAAATAAATTGCTGAATGCGAATCTCAACCGTGCAAGCAGGAAAAACCTCGTTTTTATTTGAGGCTGTAGCTCTCACAAATCAACGCTTTTGCAGTAATAGCATAATTTCGATCGTATTTGTTTTGTGAAACATATTGCGTGCGTCTAAAGAAAAAAGCAAAAGAGCTTTCTGCGACGAACTACCTTCATCGACATGGCTTAAAGAGTATATATTCGATTATATTCTTGCTAAATCGGTTGTACCGCTAACCACAAAAACTCATAAGCAGAACCTCTCATACGAGGTGGTTGCCGATTTCGTTCTGAAAGGAAACACCACCCTATATCACCAACTTCCTCAGGTCTTGCATGATCCTACTTTTGTGAGAGGACCATGTCCGTCTCCATTCTGTGGGGCATCAATGCTCTGTATTTCCGCGGCCGCCCTCAAGCACAGATAGCGCTGGCTCTTACTTAACTTTATCCATGCTGACTTTACTCTTTATCAGCTTGTAAAGTCTCGCGACTGCCGCTTCTTCGGTCATCTTTCGTTCAGCGCTCCAATCGGCGCATATAACAATGCCGCATACAGGTCACCTGTGCTACTAGCCGGCGGGAGGACACGAAAAACGTGCCAATTACATTCTCAAATCGAGCAGAACCATGCGCAACGCGACCCCTAGCTCTCCACACTTCGATCGCTTCCACGACATCGGCGCATCAAGGAGATGACGAACTTCTCGTTGCGCGAGTTCAACGAGCTTTGGCTGTCCGTCCGTGACTTGTGTAGTAGTCAACTTTTATGTGAGATGTGGTAGGGTTCGGAAGTCAAGGTGGAATCATTTATCTAATTTAAATGTATGCTGATCATACATGCATCTACTCTACAAAATCCCTATCAAACATGTTGTATGTTGAGCATGTATGAGTACCAAAAACATTGTGCGAAGAATGTGTACGGCGAATGGGGAGGGGGGGAATCAAAAAAAATTCGCTAGCCACTACCATCTCACGATTGTTATGACTAAATCAATCAGGAACGCACAACGTGGCCTTGTTCAAGTCCAACGAGCCCTTTCACTTGCGAAGAGGCAGGAGTTGCCCATTGGCGAGAGCCTGTAGGTCAACGACCCTCTGCTAGAGATATATTCAGCTAAATGGGCGATATTGGCAGACAAGGGCTATCAGAGGTTGGTCGACTACGTCCGCTACATCCACCCCAAAAAAAGCACAGCTCTAAATCGTACCGGCCAGCAGAAGGACGACTAGTTGTCAAACGATAGCGGTCTGGTTGACAATTGTTAAGGGCGTTCAAACGTTCTGTGGCAAATCACGATTGACAAGTACCACTGGAACGCAGACTCGTACGATGCCATCTTATGCATGAGGTCGCTCTAGCCAACTTTCACATCTGGATCAATCCTCTCTGCGTCCAGAACGGGATGTGGTTCCGCCAGTCGCAACACCGACTAACTCAAATAGGTTTGGCGCTCAAGAAAAAGAGGCGTATGCAGCAGCAAACGTACCGCGCACAGAAGAAGCGTCGTTTCTCAGCGATCTAAGCGGAGAAGAAGAAGCGAGCGAGGACTCGTTGACGCAATACTCCTAAGAGATATGAGTGCACTTGGAATCTGAATTGTGTATGCATTCAAGATAAATTCAATATTCCCGTTGATACCTTGCGTTTCCCGAAAAGCGAATTCTGTTGATAAAAACTATAGATCCTTCCGATTAATCTGGTGTTTTACGCATAAATAGGTATCTCGTGTGATTAACCCCCCCCATTCACCAATACATGCTCAGCATACATACGGGCTTTGGCGCATATATGCCGAGCATGTATGCTATAAATAGGGCATGTCCTATACAAATCACTTAACTAATCAACATGTATGCTGAGCATACATGCACCTACTCTATACACCTACTCTATACAAAATCCCTAAGTAAAACGGTCCAGTGCGACACACTGTCAATTAATGACCGAGTCCCAGATGTCCCGATACACGACGCCTATTGGTTGGAATAATCTTAGAAGACTCTATAATCTAATAACTGTGTATAAAATTGACCTGCTAGTGGGAAACTGGTGTCACACTGGATCCGAGGATGCATTTTATTGTCCACTACAAGTATTTATTAGGTCACCTAGGGAGTTGGCCGGCGCCTTAGCAAAGAAAATTTGGCGATGAACTACAGATTCTCGCGAAATTGTTCTTAACCCCCCCATTCACCGTACACATTCTCCACACAATGTTTTTGTACTCATACATGCTCAGCATACATGTCATTTGTTTACAGGTACCATATTTTTTGCTTTGATATTATTTTTCCGGCCCCTGGAGCGGACCCAGCTGTTGAAATCTCGATGGGAGTCCCATGTAACAATGTAGTTTCATTGCGGAGCCGACTGCGCGCCGCTGCCTCCTGAAGCAGGCGTCTATCGTTTGCCTCTTGAAAATCCCTTCCACTTGTGTCTTGCTCAACAGAATTATTAAATAATAATAGTCTATTATAGGAGGAATGAAATTTTGACCTCTCCTATTGTCACGTCTAGTAAATATCTTACGATACCAGGAACGTACACAGCTCCAAGCTGCTGACGAGCAACATCACCAATTTCACGATAACCCTGGTTTATTTCTTTGTAAAGAGCGCTAGTGTTAAGATGGATTTTGGTGGGTGAAATATCTCTTTTTATTATCCAATAAGAAAAGTACCGCACATTTACTAATGTGGCGCACACTATATATTTGCCGAGGGATGTCATGAGTGGAGGAGGACGCATGGAATGACCACCGAAGTCCCCCTCACTTCGAAACTGACGGCCTATCTACTAAGGGGCGTTCTTAACAGAGGTAGATCGGTATCACCGTACAACCAAGGTCCACGTGTGCTAGAGACGTGCGGGTATCACCGTGCAACATGCAACGCTCTGATAAGAATGAAGTGCATACGTTCATCTGATTTTTAATGTCATATTTCACATTTGCCTTCAAGCGAGAATCTCGCTCCCTTGCACGCCCGGACTGGCGCTCTCTCTGAACCATGGAGCAAGATCTAGATGACGACTCGGACGAGCGCACGCGGTTTGACTTTGACTGGGCTGTGGAAGGTGATCTCCTAGCCTGGAGCGACAGCGACTCGGATGGCGACCCATTTGCTGACAATCTCCTTCCCTGGAGCGACAGCGGCTCAGACGGCGACCCCTTTGCATGGAGCGACGACGATTCTGATGGCGAGCTCCTTGGCTGAAATGACAGCGACTCTGAAGATGAGTTCATGCTAGACGGCGCATTCATATGCTTCACAGCTGCGGCTGCTGAGTTGAACACTCGCGAGACCTTTTACGCTCGCCAGCGCATGATATGGTCCGAGCATGTACAACGGCATCAGCGAGAGAAGACTTTTGATCGGGCTTATCGCATGGATGGAGCCCATTTTAACCGCTTGGTGGACATGCTGAGACCGTCGTTGAGCGTAGACGGTGTGATGTCAACGAGAAGAACTGGAGTTGCTCCTATATCTGAAGAAGTTGTCCTACACTGCACGCTCCGCTACCTTGCTGGCGGTTCGTATCTGGACATTCGCGATGTAGCCCAACTAAGTGTGGCTTCCTTTTATCGCTGTTTGAACAAGGGCATCTTTGCTATTCTCAACTGCACCGAGTTGGCTATTCAGCTTCCTACAACCCCAAGAGAGATTGAGTGCGCAGCAGCCGAGTTCGCAAAATCGAGCTCAGAAGGTGTTTTGGACGGCTGTGTTGGCTGCGTTGATGGCATGCTTGTCCGAATTATTACACCAACGCGGAAGCAAGCAGGTGGTAATGTTCGCGCTTACTTTTCGGGGCACTATCATCACATGGGTCTCAATATCCAAGCTGCATGTGATCACCAATGTCGCTTCATCTATTTTGCTGTCGCTGCACCTGGTGGATCCAGCGATTTATGGGCTTTCGCAAGAACTAAGCTGGCAACGTACGTGGGCAATCTTGGTAATAACCGATATTTTATCGGCGATGGAGCGTATATGCCTTCAGAGCACATGCTCACGCCCTTTTGGAGGAACGGGACGGCTGAACAGAGCGCACGACACGTTCGACTTTTACTTAAGTCAGCTGAGGATTAAAATCGAGTAGACGTTTGGAAGGTTCAGCAACAAGTGGAGATGTCTCAACTATCCTCTTCAACTGAAGCCCAAGAATGTTAGTCGAGCTCTGATGGCTATGGCTCGACTGCATAACTTTTGCGCTGACCTCCCAGTAGAATTCGCAGTTGCTGAGGCAAGAGAGAACACGGGCGTTTTTGACCAGAGCCGTCTGGCATACTTGCCGAGCGATCCATTGGACCCACAAGCTTTTAGCACTGCTGGTGTATCCGATGTGCGTGACAGACTTGTACGCTTCATCCAGAACGCGTCTCTAAGCCGATCCCACCGCAACCTCGTTCGCAGGACTTCAGAGAACGAGTAGGCACCCATATCTAACGTGTTGGTACCTTATCGGTTAATCCACAAAATGGTACTACTAGTATGAAGGTATCGTTGACCCGGAAGTTCCCCAGCAAGGAGTTCTCATGCTTCTTTATTTAGTGTTTCAATGTCACCTTGTGCGATTCGCGCAGCGACACGGTAACCGGGATCTTGATTAGACTTCGCGTCTGCCGAACAACTCGCACTGCTTTGATAGAAGTCAACATGCTCAGCTTTTGCGTACATCGAGATCGATTCACTGCATGACGGCGTGGACTTCAACTCGACCAACATGAGCGCGCGCTAGGCCGCTCGGTGAGGCGACTCCACAAGGCCACGAATCTCGTGGAGAAAGCGCCGAGCAAGGACATGCTGCTCATGAACCAGGTGCCCGAGAGGTGGTCGTGGCGGGTCAACTCGTATGCCCAAGGTGCACCAATTGTGGTCGAATTTCTTCAACGACAAAAAGACAAGCATGTCGACCAGTTCGACCACGCCCGTCACATACGGCGCTGTAATACACTCAGCCGTCTTGAGCGGTGACGAATCATCGAACATGTTGCAGGTACTGCTACTGCTGCCTCTGGTATTGTCTATGGGGCGATGGGGAGGTGCCGTGGCTACTCTAATCGCGCGTTCTCAACGTACGCGGATAACCAGCCGGTGTGTTGATCCAAGTGTTGGCTGGGTATCACTCTCGGCAATCAAGAAAGGTGCTCGGCGACGGTGACAAACTGCGCCTATAAATCGCTCCATCAGCTACTACAACAATAAGTGTTTTTTGACCAGGACAACAGCATGAAGCAAGGTGCAGATGCTGGCGCCCTGAGATGTATAGTTTAGTCGCTGTGACCCGCGCGAATAGAAGCGCTTCGTCATTTTGCTTTGGGACGACTGCAAACCCCAAACAAGCCACAACCTCTAATGGAGCCTGAACTGGAGGCCTGGCGCGCACAACCTTTTGCACTCAAAATGTACGGACTCGACTGTGATTTTTAATGACTATCGGCACACGTGGCCGTCAACCACGCCAGAAAACCTACTGGGCGACGCATCCTGTCGATGGATCTCTTGTTGCGTTGGCTGTTAGAGCTGTGAGGCATGGCGAATAGCAATATAACGGAGCTGCACACGCTAACAAGTCGGTAAGATTGTAAAAGTCAAGAGGATACAACTCGCTAGAAAAATACAGACAGCAAAAGCACATCCACTCGGGATACATTGATCTCGATCGGGAACTAAACTAAACCCTCTGACAATTTCTGCTTCTTTGCTGACAGGATCGTGGCATGTGTGGGTTTTGCAAACCGGGCTCGAACCTGGCCAAAACCAACAGAGGCGGTAATAGCACTCTGGGATCCTCGGTTTTCCCATCAAATTAGATCCTCCTTCACTTTCTGCCTCTTTGCCGTCAGAATCGCGATTTCCTCTTCAAGATCTTGAAGAACTCTTGGATTGGTCTCACGACCTTGGAGCACGATTAAAGACCGGATCCGATCGCCGAGGAAAGTATAATATTTCGTTGCTGCGCTCTTCACTTCGTTTTGAAGTCTTCGCTTCATGTAATTCGATCGGTTCGATTCCTTGTTCTCCAGAAAGCGCATTGTGAGTTCCTCCGTTTCTTGCTTGCGCATTGCAAGGGCTACCCGCCATTCCTGATTTCCAAAGTCCCGGATCGCTTCAGCTACGTCATTTTTCTTCCTGCGGTTTGCGTCCGACCCCGTTTCACGCTGCGATGTCTCGGTGCTCTCGTAGAAAACGTCTTCGGGCAAGTCACGATTCACAGCACCGACGAGCTCACGCTTGATCTGCAGGTGCATATGAATGTAAAGTGCATCCAAACGCCCGTTGCAGTACTTGTAGAAGTCCTTGTCGTTTGTGCCAGTCCTGGTAAAGCGGATGTGAGCTTGGCGGTAAGCTCCGTGTGACGATCCCCAAATCTGACGGAGTTGCTTAATCGAGTGCTGGACGATGCTTGCAGGGTTGATACAGGTGGGGTCCAATGCAGGGTGGGCTGCAATCAAATTATCGAACTCCTCCTCGGGTGTGCAATCCAAAAATGCAGCAGGAACGTCCTCCCAAAACTGCTCCTCCGCAGATACGGCGGCGTCGAGATCAGCACGCGTACGCTGGTCGTAAAGGGCGACAAACCGAGGCGCAAAACGACAGGAAAACAGAATGTTAACCAATCGGAACGGGCACTACACTTGCTTCGACTCGGGCTCGCGGCGCTGTTGCATCTTGTTCTCGAAAATACGCCCGTAGATCTTGTCGTTCTTCATCCGTTGAGCGATCAGGGATAAAAGCACAGCTTTAAGTTTGTTCTTGTATCCTCGAATGCCGCTCGCAATACAAAAGTTACGCAGAGCAATGACTTTCGTTTTTGTAGGCGGCTCCCCTCTTATCGTTGAAATGACTGGGGCTTCTACCTGTTTCCCATCACGCTCCACCGTCTTCGTTAACCACTCGAAATCCTTGAAACGCAGCTCCGTGCCTTCAGCAGTCTTTCCTGGCTCTTGACCTTGTTCGTCTTCCTGATCCGAGCTTCCAATTGCGTCTAGAACTCGATATTGCAGGCGCACTTGCTCAGAGATGGCGCCCGACTCGACGGAGATTCCTTCGTGGTCCACTTCATGCGAAGAGGTATCCGGATGCGCATCGATCTCGTCCGTCGTACCAGGGCATTGAACCTCGCTAAGAGACAACGGAGTAGCAGTATCTTGGGCGAGGGCAAGTGAGCATGTTAACTGCGTGGAGCTGCTGAAACTCGCATCTTCGCTTGTTTCAGAACTGGCCTCCCGTACGTTGTCATTTCGTACAGACTGGGTCGGAGATGAAGATGCCGTAGACAATCTTGGCCCGCTGCTAATAGAGGAGACGGAGAATGCAGGGGCAGGGCCGTCCCCTCCCCCAGCTACTACAGCGGGGGTGGCAAGTGGCATGTAGGCCAAACTAGCAGGGGAGCAGGGAAACCAATGCAAACTGGGGGGATGACGGAGACTCGAGGAATGGAGGTAC
Source organism: Phytophthora sojae (assembly GCF_000149755.1). Lineage (NCBI taxonomy): Eukaryota > Oomycota > Peronosporomycetes > Peronosporales > Peronosporaceae > Phytophthora > Phytophthora sojae. Next base: position 2,652,463 of record NW_009258121.1, on the reverse strand, counting down.
TCGCATCTGCAACGAGGGAATTCAACTGCAAAATTTCGACTTTCCCCTCCGTACAACCGTGAACTCTTTCAACTTTGACAAAGTTCATATGCTACCTCCCGTGCAACCTCGTGATACCTTGCGCCTTTCTACGTCAGGGACGATTACGCTCGAAAGTTGTACGAGGTTGCACGGATACAACCAAAATCTACCAATCTACCTCTGTTAAGAACGGCCCTAAGTGACTAATATTTCAGATATAGTACCGAAACCTCCACGCACGATGAGCACAAGCCAAAATAAGGGTGGCTCAACTCTCGCGCTGGAGAAGTTCATGGGAAGGACGGAAGGGGGGTATCCGATGTGGAGGGATAAGTTCATAACCTACATAGGTACGGTTGACTCGGCGTATGAGCAAACTCTGCTCGATAAGGATGTGGGACCAGCCATGGTGAAGATGGTGGACTTCCTAGAGGCTCACCCAGAGAAGCCGGTGGTTTCCATCACTGAGGAAACAACTAAGGAAGAGGCGAAGGAGATGCGTTACGGTTTCGAGCATTGGGACAGGGCTCATGGCGGGTGTTGAACTTGTTCAATCCATCCCAAACCAACACGTTCCTCCAAGGACTACCTGACACGGTGTCTAGTATGAGGTCTTGCGATATCTAGAAGGAGCTCGAGGTCAAGTATCGGGGTGGGGATGCTGGTGGAGTACTCGTGCTGCGACGACAATGGGACCGATCCCTTGCCTCCAACTGGGACAATCTCGGAGACTTCTTCACTAAGCTGAAGAAGGCGCGTAACGAGATCAACCGGAAGATGAGCACGCTGGTGGGCAAGGAGATGGTGACCGAGCACTGGCTGTGCATGGAGGTGCTGGCTCAACTCCCAAGTATGTTTTGGGGAAGCAGCATCACCATGACGGAGGAGGAGTTTACGGTGGAGAACGTTGAAGTTAGCCTTCGGGGTATCTTTGGAGATGAGTCGAAGAAGGAGATCATGGATCTCACGAACAAGCGGTGCTCAGTGGTGCTCAACGTGGCAAAGAAGTTCACCAGGAAGAAAAGGACGCATGATCAAGCAGAGGCTCGAAGCTCGGGCTGCTACTACTGCTTCGAAGATGGCCACCGCAAGAAGGAGTGCCCCGTCGTGGCCAAAGATCGCGATCCAGAGCGAGCGGGTGGTCCACTGTTCCGCTCGAAAATCCGGACGGCGCCGAGCACGAAGAAGAAGCGAGTGATGGCGGTCAAGAAAGGAAAGGCTGCGAAGAAGCCGGAGGCAGCTGGGGACGAGGAAATGACTCAAACTGAGTCCAATGAGTACGAAGACAAGCTGAAGAAGGCAATTGAGGAGACGGACCAGTGTGCGTTCAAGGAGCCGCTTCCCGTGAGTGATGGCGATGAGGAGGAGAAGCCATTCACCCAAATGGACATCGACAATGAGGTACGAGAGCGCTTTGGGGGGTATTTTCCATGCTAAAGCAATAGGAGGTAACTGACGACCTGTGGGTAGTTGACACAGGGGTAGGAGCCGCTATAAGTTCTGACAGGCGGTGGTCCAGCCACCTAGGAAAAGGTAAACCTCAAACGTTCGAGTAAGGGAACCGGAGTACCTCAAAGAGTGCACTTCAATGAACAGTGAGATTCAACATACTCAAGCCTCAGGGTACCTACGGTTGTGTCTCAATAAAGAATGTTGCCTTTGATAAAGAGTGTGGTAGTAACTTGCTGAGTGCATACTACCTTGCTACACAAGGATACCGGCATATTCAGGCGAAGACGGGCGAATACCTGTACTTCCTGGATAGTAATAATCGATTCGTGTTTGCTGCTGTAGCAATCGATGAGGTGTACTATCTCCCAAGTTGGCGACTTCGTGATACTATGAAAGTACTAGCGGTCAAAAATAGTAATCCGGTGTTAATGCAATGAAAAAATGGTACTTGCGTTTGGGACATGTGGGAAAGACCGACTGACAGATATTATGTCCGGTGAGATAATCGATGGGGCACTGCGCCTGGCAAGGAAGGATATGACAAAAGTTAACTTTATTTGTCGTACATGCGCTTTAGCAAAATCAAGGAGAATGTCTTACCAGAATATGATAGGCACAAAGGCAACCCTGCCTCTCCACAAACTTCATCTCGACTCACTGGAAAAAATGAAACATGAGGGGTTATATGGTACGGCAGGGTTTCAGTACGCATTATCAGTGGTGGACGATGCTACCGCTTATAAGTGGTAGTTTGTGCTGAAATCACTCGAGGAGGTGGGAAGCAAGTTAGCTAATCCTATTACACAACTTGAAAGGCTATTTCCATACAAAGTCAAAAAGATCCGAACTGATGGAGGTACCGAGTTTGTAAATTTTGTGGTCAACAGGTACTGCGCTAAGCGAGGTCTCTTATTCCAAAGATCGAATGTAGACTCACAAGAAGAGAATGGGTCAGCTGAACGGGCACAGCAAACAATTGTGGACCATGTCCGGTGTGCTCTGGCTGGATCTGATATGGCTGCGAAGTGGTGGCCAGAAGCTTTAATGTATATGGCTGCGGTGGCTAACAGAGTGCCTGCTGCACGACTGAAGGGAAATACACCATATGAGGCCTTATACGGGACAGAACCAAATGGGTTAGCACTAACGATAGGGGGAAGTAAGTGCTGTGCGCACATACCAAAGTCCAAACGGGCAAACAAGAAGTTCAGTGATCGCGCTCTGAGTGCAAACTTTTGGGGCTTTCCGAAAATTACAAAGAGTATCGATTAGCCCGGGACGTGAAGTTTGACGTAACTTCCACGGCCAGCTTAATTGTCCGGTCTTTTCCATCGGCCAAGATTGAAGTAAGTGAGGACACAATCAAGGAGATATGTGGGTTAGGTAAGCGAGCGCGAGACTCTACTACTAATGCGCCGGCTAAACAGAGACGGACTGAGGAGCCCTCAACAGCAACTCCAATGAGTACAGGAGTATTGTACTGGCCAATATAGTTGAAGCCGGAGATTATAACACGCGGACGCTCGCACCGATAGCTTATCTATTTTTAGGCCCAGGGACCTCAAAAGACCCTCAAAAGAAGAGCAATTATCTCAACTACGCACAACAAGAGTGTAGCGCAAGGCACCAGGGCCTAACGAATGGATGTTGGCCTGAAAGTAAATGACGATGAGGGAGTTGCCGTAATCACTATGAATGAATCTTCGAACCTAACAATGAAAGGAAAGCCTGAGACGATGCGGTAAGCGCGCGAAGTGGTAGTTAAGTGTATTGGGCCCGATGTGAGCAGGGCGTTTCGCGTCAGGAGCGCGTACCAAGTCCAGCAAACTTCCTCGAAGTCGTCGCCGAGGCATCCTTCGGATACTTAACGGTACATATCAATTACCTGTTTAAACTTGTATTTTCTCCCGGAATAGCGACTACCGCAACACAGCAAGATAAAAGATGCTATCCATGCTTGTCAAATCAAATACAAATCCGATGCAAACACGACGGTATGTTACAAAAGGGAAGTTGGCAATCTCAGGGCGAATGTGAACAAGTCGAATCTGACACCAGAATCGGAATCTACGGCGAAAATTACCCCTTATATCTAACTATCGTATATGGAAAGTTACCATCTTCTGGGAGAAAAATGACTCCGAACTCCGGCTTCAACTATTATGACCAGTACAATAGTGGGAGCCCAGGGTGATAGTGAGGTAATACCCCACCCCATTCCAAGGCCTCGCCGCAAACGAAGACCAAATACTCGATTAAGAAACTATGTTGTGGCCATCAACAAAGTCACAAGAAACATAAAGGTGATACCTATTCCAAGGTCAATCAAAGAGGCTAAACGAGGGCCACATGCTGAACAGTGGGAGGCCGCCCTCCTAGTTGAGTACCGAGCACTAGTCGAGAATGGTACATGGGAACTTGTAAAATTACCCAAAGGGCGGAAATTGTTAGGATGTCACTAGGTATTTGACATAAAATACAACGCTGATGGGGCTGTCGACAGGTTTAAGGCCCGACTGGTAGTAAGAGGAAATACACAAATTCACGGTATAGACTACAATGAGATTTTTCCGCGGTCGCGAGGTATGAGTCGTTGCGCTTGCTACTCGCTATAACAACTATTAACGATTTACATGTTCACCAAATGGATGTGGCCACAGCGTTCCTCAACGGAACGTTGTTTGAGGATATTTATATGCAACAATCTCACGGGTTTCGGCATGGGGATGGCTCGACCGTGTGTAAGCTAAAGAAGAGTCTATACGGACTCAAACAGGCTCCGCGAATTTGGTATGCGCTCATCAACAAGTTCTTGGCGCAACTAGGGTTTTCCCGGTGCAAAAAGGAGTTCTGTTTGTACCGGCAAAAGTGGGAGGTAAATGGAGAGTCGCACATAGTACTAATCGGTGTGTACGTGGACGGCATTACTATTGCCGCGAGTATTATGATACTCATGGAAAAAGTTAAGGCAAAACTTGCGTCACAGTTTACTATGTAGGACTTAGGCGAGGTTCACTGCATCCTCAAAATGGAAGTTAAGCGAGACAGGGCTAACCAGATCCTTAGTATGTCCCAACATAAGTATATCATGAACTTACTACAAAAGTTTGATATGACTAAGTGTGTCCCAGAGCCAACACCTCAGGCCAAAAGTGTAGTACTAGAAAAGGAAGAATATGAGTCCTGAGCAAATAGCAGCTCCGCCATTCGATTACAGAGGTTTAGTGGGGTCTTTGATGTATCTTGTTCGTGGAACATACCTGATATAGCAAATGCTGTCATAGAGCTAAGTAAGTTCCTCTCATGCTATAATAAGAGCCATTACAGGGCAGCCCAGAGAGTACTAAAATATCTGAAAGGAACGTCGAAGTATGGGCTTGTATTCGATGGAAAGTTTAAGGAAGTAATATACGAGATATACACAGACCCGAGCTGCGCGAATGCAAATGAGAACCGAAAGTCAGCTACTGGGTATGTCAGTATTATGGCAGATGTGTGTATTACTTGAAACAGTTCGAGGCAAGATACTGTAAGTCTCCACATAGCACAGAGGGAGTCAAAGAGAGCGAATGGTTGTGGTTTCTATTGGAGGGGCTGGGCTTTAAGCAGAAGCAACCGATAGTATGCTGGTGTGATAATAAAGGAGCCATTACTATAATAAAGGATCCAGCTAATTATGCTCCAACAAAGCACACTGATATTAAAGGGCTTTATGCAAGAGAGGTACATGACAAAAGACGAATAGTAGTTTCGTACTGTAGTAATAATGATATGGTTGCGGATGCCCTCACAAAGGCACTGCCACCGAAAAGTTGAGGAGATTGATGGGGGTCAAAGACCTAAGTCTTCCCTTACCACAGTAACAAAGCATGGTTGCATGAAGCCACGGATACTTTATCGTTTGGTTATGAGAAACCATCCGGTTTATGAGCGTGTGTGCTTTCGCTAGTACGCATTGAAGGTACTTCATGAGGTCAAGATCCACCATGCGGCTTCAGGTTGAAGTGAAAAGGTATTTTTGGGCCAAGGTTAAGGGTAAAGACTTATGCGGTTAAGACAAGACAATAAGACGCAACGTTATCATACTATTAGGGCTTCCAATATGCTTAGGCTCAATGGTTAAAGACTACGACACATCACGGTAACATGATGCAAACGCAGCACGAGCCAACTTTGACCGCATCTGAAAAGGGAAGGACTAGGTCGTCAATCATGCTAAATGAGAACTTTGCTCTAGCGCTCCCCAAACAATGGAGTGGTGGTACCGCAGACCGAAGTCTGGGCGTTGTAACTGCGTCTGTCCTAGCCTCCGGAGGTTTAAGTGCGGCCATAGGCGCAACGTCGGACCGATGAAGCTTAAAGCAAAATTGAAAGTGCAGAAGAAAATGGCCTGCAAAAGGTGGAGGTGCAGCTAATGACAGCCTTGATAAGAATTAATTTAGAGGCAGAAGTTATAAGACATGCCAGAAGTCATATGAAACGATGCTTACTGGACGGCAATTTTTGGTTTAGAGTATGTTCTCGGCTGTAATAATAATCAAATGTTATGCTAAATTTTGTCATGTAGTGAAAGGTCGTTAAAGGTAAAAATATGTTTTCTGGCTTTACCTAAAATTATGAGAGGAATGAATGCAGTTACCAGCCGTCCTAAGAAAAATTGAGAGCTGCAACCAGTGAGGCAGTCAACTCGGCGTGCAAGCACACGTTAAACAAATCAAGTGGAGAAAGTACAGACAACGACTTACAAAGCCGGCACGCTGAATAGTATCCTCCTATATTAAGTTTCCGCTGACATTAAAACCCGGCAGAGTTTTGGTTGGACGAAAAAAAAATCAACTGTACAAAACCCAGAAAATATCCATGTGTTTTGAAAAAAGAAGATGCTATTATCAGATCAACATCTCAGGATACTTAGGAATTGCTTTTTCAAAGCTACGAATTACGGTGGTTTCCGCTAATTCTTCCCAGGCCGCAATTGTAGACTTAATTGCACGGAGGCGCTTCTCCTTTGCAGTGCCTCCTGCAACACCCCAACGTCGAGCGGTTGACAAACCGCCGTCGTATTAGGCGGGAAAGGCACCACTGCAGCGTTCGTTTCTTCGTTAACGACCTGCTGTCCCTCCTCCGAAACATGTGAGTCAAAATTATCAAGGAGGAGGACAGCGGGTCCATCGATTTCATGTTTTAACACATTACTCACATAAAATCTCCATCCTTCCGCGTCCATCCAGGCATGCTCCTGGACAGTGTAGTAGTGACCGGGTGGATAGTGTGGCAGCTCGTCGCTGTCGATGTCGCCGCCGAGCTTACCCCGGATGATGAAGGGAATTGGCAGCTTATGCCCTAAAATATATAATACAAAATGTGTTAGCATTAAAATACCCAGTTTCAGAATTGTTAAAGCAAGAAAAAACGTACCATCACCGCGAACAGTAAGAACTGCTATCATTCGGCCAGTGTGCTTCGTCATCTTGGTAATTCGGGCAGGGTCCTTGCGGCCTTTGACAGCCCAAAAACGTGTCGGCGGCATATCAAAATTGATAGCCGTTTCATCCTGTCGTAGGGCACCACGTCGAGTACTTGTTCCAAAGTTCAATGGAGAACTCAGCGCGTTTCTCGAGCAGCTCCACTGTCGGAAGCTTGGCTTCTTGGGGCTTTTGAGACGTGAAGTCATAACTAAATAAAAAAAAACATCAATTGAAAGAATGATTAATCGATTAAAATTTAACTTCACACCATGAGAAACAATTTACCGTTTGCAAATGCGTTGACACATTTTTTCTAGCGACTGCTCAGGGCTTTTGTGGCTGTCCATGTAGCTTGCACACCACTCAGGCTCTAGTAGCCACATGTAGTCGATCATTGCATGCGTCGATAGGGCCTACAAAAATAAAAGCACGCACAATAGTCAGTATTAAGTCGCAAAAGCACGTACTAGAATGGTAAACCGACCTTTTCGTCTGTGCGCGTGCCCTTCATAAATGTAACAAGGGCTGGGACGCTAGGAAATATTTCCTTGCGTCCCTGCCCCTTCAGAGTTGGCGAACGCGAGTTTCCGCGGAAAGCGAAAAGCCTGTCGGCTTGCTTCCACCATCCGAACACAGTTCCGCGGGGTCGCCCGAGCTGGTACGCAGCCTCGTCGACGCCGACTTGAATTGCGAGCTGCGCACCTTCACGCTTCTCCTTGATACTACAGCGCTGTTGTTTCGGCGCCATTTCGACAATGAACCTAGGCTTTAGTGGGCGAGGTGGCGCGTTTTACAGTGGCCAACCGATTTTATCTAAGCTATGATTTGCTAAAATAAAAGCATAGTTCTGCGTTTTGATTTGCTTTAACACAAAATAATTATGTGAACATATGTCTGTCTTTTTTCTACTAATGCCGGCTTTTTGAGTCTGCCGGCTTTGTAAGTCGTTGTCTGTAATCAGAGGGTAAACAAGGGACGTGTTAACAGCCGTCATAAGACTGGATAGGAACACCGTGTGTGCTAAGAACGGTCCTCAGGGCCCTTTTTAACAAGGGAGAATCGGTAGTAGCGTACTACAAAGCGAGTAGGGGTGTTGTAGACGGAAAAGGTGTATATTCCTCTAAAGTGCTGGGAACGAAGGAGAACGGGGGCGTATTTGGTTCCATCAGATTAGACGATCGCTGTGCTACTATTTAGCACATAGACATCGTTTATGGAGTGGTTTTTGTCCTAAGCCGCGAAAAAAAGGTGAGAGATCACCCGTAAAACAGGTAATTACACGAATAAATTAAAATAGCACGAAATCCATGAAAGTAAACTTGCACCTCAGTGGTCTCTGTGCAAAACTGATTACGCACTCCAAATCCGCAAAAGGTGTACGCTACTACTTCCTCCGGGTTTAAAAGGGTGCAGAATTTATAGAGAAAGTTTAAATTTTACAAGAAATAGGCCATCTTCATACGCCGGCACAGCTTCGCCATTTTGGAGTCGATTTCAGCCAAACTGTCAATCTTCAAGCGTATGAATCGCCCCCGCCCTCAAATAAAAGCCTTAGGTCTAGCAAGTGCTGCTGTACAGTAATATCTTCTATACCAGGTGAGTATTGCTTCAAAAGCCACAGCGGCTTGTGCCAGCACCAGGATCCCCACCTGGGATTTGCGGAGGCTAAAATCCACGATTAAGTACGAAAATGAAGCTTAGCGTTTACTCTTTTTCATCATAACTCAGTTGTTTTTACGCTTTTTAAGTGATCAAAGACGAGAGCTAATCCCAAACCGTTCCGCATCGAATGCAAAAATTCGCGGTCCAATCGCATATCTAGAAAAAAGTTACGGCGGCGAGAAAATTTATCCTTCACTGTTTTCCGACCGGAGGAAATACTAAATACTATCGATTCTCCCTTGTTAAGAACGGCCCTCATTAGATATGATATGAGATAGAATGTACTTCAACTTTTAGTGGAGTGTTAAGATGGATTTTACTGGGTGAAATATCTCTTTATATTATCCAATAGGAAAAGTACCGCACATTTACTAATGTGGTGCGCACTATATATTTGCCGAGGGATGTAAAGAGGGGAGGAGGACGCGTGGCATGGCCACTGAAGTCCCCCTCACTTCGAAACTGACGACCTATCTACTACGTGCCTAATAGCTAGTTCCCCAAAGCGTATTACTATTGTGTATTTCGGTCATTTTGCCGAGTCCTACGTTGAACTTTGGAGGTCAGTTAATCTGAGGTTGGGGGTCTCTAAATCTGAGATGCAAATCTCGGACAGTCCGATGAGCGGTCTCCCGGGGGCTCTCCGTTCAATGGACTCCGGTTGGAGTAAGCAAGCTTTGTTTGGAGAAGCAATCAGTGCTGGGGTCCGCGAAGGCAAAGGGCGAAGACTTCGTTGTTTAATGTATCGACCGCATCGCGCTTACCTAGGTTTATTCTGCGTCTGGCATACGCCGTATTAGAGTCAGCTCGTACGGAAGTCCTGACAGAGGACTTGGCAGGAGTCCTTCGTAAGACCTGAAACCCCGAATGCCGTGAAAATGGGCGACATTCGGGCTTTCGGCTGTTTGTAGGACCTACGCAAGTGCTTCCATCGTACTAGCAATTCCTGGTCCTAATTCCCAACGAGGGACCTGCTAATCTGCTCCAATAACTTAGCCCCATCTCAGTAGGTAGCTGTTTTACACGTCCGATTTGCCAAAACAACTGAAAAGCACAATGCTACTGTACGATAGCCCTACCGCAAAGTTAAGCTTTTTTATTTCCTACATGTTGCAAACAATTCTCACTGGGGTTGCTTCGCAGGCGCAGGGGGTGCCCGTAGTTAGTGGAGGGGAAATTGAAAGGGAGTTTACACGAAAACTCTCATACTGTATCCCAGCCTTCACAGGATCAGTGCACTTTTCTTTTGATCTTCCTTGCTCTTTGTGAACTGGAAAAGTTGCAGTTGAAAAAGAGCAATATCTGAAAATGCTTTTCATAACCGAAATATTCGTTTGCAAAACGAAATGACCGACCAACGGAAGCGACGGCGCTCTCGGTCTCGCTCGCGCTCCGCGAGCAAGCGCCCGGCCGTCGGGCTGGACGAGGAGCAGCGTAAAGAGGCCGAGCGTGTGGCCGCCATCGCCCGTCGCGCGGAGGAGCGCGCGGCCGAGCGTAAGGCGAAGGAGAAGCAGGAGGCCGACGCCAAGACCCCCGAGACCAAAAATGCGGCGGCTGCAGGCGACCGCAAGCTGCCGCTGAAGATCGGAGAGGCCCCCGCAGCTACCGAGGAGGCCCCAGCCATGCCCAAGTTCCGATCCAAGGCGCAGCGCCAGAAGGACGCGCTCGAGAGGCTGGAGAAGAAGCGGCAGGAGGTGGAAATGCACAGAATATTGTGCTAATATCGTTTATTTTTTACTTATAATTTATTATTTTTGTAGATGGACAAGCAGCGGAAGGAGGCGGAGGACGCGCGACGTCAATTCCTGCAGCGTCAGCGCAGTGAACGGGACCGGGAGCGAGGCCGAGGATCGAGATCTAACGGAGACCGTCGTCGTGATGACAGAGCTGTGGCTGATTCCAGAGACAGAGGAGACGCTCGACGTGGAGCAGCGGACTCTTCTTCGTCGAAGGTTGAGGGGAAACCGGCGCTGTTGGATCCGAGCGAAGCCAAGGCTCTGCAGGCTCTGAAGGACCAGTACTTGGGCAAGACGGTGAAGAAGAAGAAAGTGGTGAAGGCGAGTGAGAAGTTCTCGAAGATCTTCCAGTTCGACTGGGAGGCCTCGGAGGACACGAGCACGGATCTGAACCCGCTGTACGCGAAACGCATGGACGTAAACTTGCTGTATGGACGCGGATACCGAGCTGGTGTAGATATGCGAGAGCAGCGCAAGAAGAACTCGTTCTTGGAGGAGCTCAGCCGCAAGCGGCAGAAGGAGCAGCAACTTGCGGATGAGACGGACGGCAGTTTGACGAGTGAACAGATTGCAGCTAGAAAGCAGGAGCGTGAGCGCGCGCTGCGCAACATGCAGGCTCGCGAACGGGACCGCATGCAAGAGATGGCTTCGCGCGAGGCCAAGACGATGGGAACGCACTGGTCCGAGAAGTTGCTGGATGAGATGAAAGAGCGTGACTGGCGTATCTTCCGCGAGGACTTTGATATTACGCTTAAGGGTGGTCGTGCACCGAATCCGCTGCGCAAGTGGGATGAAGCTGGCAATCTGCTGCCGGATGCTGTATTCAAGGCCATCAAGGATCTGGGTTTTGAGCGTCCGTCACCAATTCAGATGCAGGCGATCCCCATTGGTCTGCAGAAGCGTGACATCATTGGTATTGCCGAGACTGGTTCGGGTAAGACTGCAGCCTTCGTGATCCCTATTATCGCGTACATCTACTCGCTGCCACCTGCGATGGTTGCGCGTACTGGTGAGCAAGGCCCCCTCGCTTTGGTCATGGCACCGACGCGTGAATTGGCGCTGCAGATTGAACAGGAAGCCATCAAGCTTTGTAAGTACACGAGTGTGGGACAGCCTGAGAAGCTGGGGCCCATCAAGACGCTGTCTGTCGTTGGTGGTCAGAGCATCGAGGACCAGGGATTCCGTTTGCGCGAGGGTGTGGATATCATCATCGGTACGCCTGGCCGACTGATGGATTGTCTGGAAAGCCACTACCTGGTGTTAAACCAGTGCAACTACGTGGTGTTGGATGAAGCCGATCGCATGATTGATATGGGTTTCGAGCCGCAGGTGGTGGCTGTGTTGGAGAACATGGGATCGTTGCTGAAGTCAGAGAACGAAGAGGAGATGGAGCAACAGCTCACGTTGGCTAATGGAGCTCAACCAGGGGAAGAGCTGCAGCATCGACTCCGCGTCACTACAATGTTCAGTGCTACGATGCCCGTGGAGGTGGAGCGGCTGGCCAAGACGTTCCTGCGGCACCCGTCCATCGTGAAGATTGGTGACGAAGACTCGGGCAAGAACAAGCGTATCGATCAGCGCGTGTTGTTCATGAACCCGGGCAAGAAGCGCTCCAAGCTGGTGGAGGTGCTCCGGGACATTCTCAGTGCGCAGTCGGTTCCGTTGCCGCGGTCCCGTAAGGAGAAGGTTGTGGATGGCGCCAAGATCATCGTGTTCGTCAACATCAAGAAGGAGTGTGACTCTGTGGCCAAGTTCATTTCGAGCGAAGGTTTCCGCTGCACAATCCTGCACGGTGGCAAGACGCAGGACCAGCGTGAAGAGAGCCTCAAGATGTTCCGCGAAGGCTACTGCGATATGCTGGTGGCGACGGACGTGGCTGGTCGTGGTCTGGATATCCCGGACGTGACCCACGTCGTAAACTTCGACCTGCCGTCCAAGATCCAGAACTACACGCATCGTATCGGTCGTACCGGCCGTGCCGGCAAGGACGGTGTGGCTATCTCGTTCCTCACGGACGACGACGAAGAGATCATGTACGACCTCAAGCAGTACCTCGTGTCGACTGAGATGCCCGTGCCGAGTGAGCTCGCAAACCATCCGTCTGCGAAGGCGGCTCCGGGCGCTCGTGACGAGAAGGGCAACATCATCGCGCGCAGCAAGCGCGACACTGTCATCTACGCCAAGTAGGAGCAGTCGGCAGCAAACACGAAGCCAAGGCATTGTTGGATCTTGTTGACGGTTGTTGGTTTTATTGTTGTTAGCCTCTGTCTTAAAGTCTTCCACGAGTGCGCACCCTCTTTATATATACTAGTCGTGGCGGGTGGGTGAGCCCGTGGGCTTAGCTGATCTCTATGGACACGCCGAGGTGGTGCGAGTCGCTGTCGTAGTGCCGCAAGTCCATCTGCGCCGACGCGCGCGTCTTCAAGTGCTTGGACGTGCGCCACTCGAACGCGCCGATCAAGATGCCGTCCGAGCCGATGGAGCTCGACACGGCCTCGGCCTCGCTCAGCGCGTACTTGCCCAGCAGTCGCAGCGACCGCTTGTCCTTCCTCCTGTCGAACACGAACCTCGAGCTCACCATCAGCTCCGGCGACACCGTCTGCGTCAAGTCCAGCCGAACCATCCGCCCTCCGTCATTCCTACAGCAAACGTAACATAACAGTAAGCACCATGTCCCCATAACGCAGTAGGCCATTCCACTCTGCCACGTACACTTGCAGCAGAGCCAGCAGGTCTTCATGGCAGTAGCTGGTAGCCACATTGAGCGTGGTGAACCTCCCGAGTCTGTCGCTGTGGTCGAGTCCGACGTCGTAGGCCCCGATCACCCCCAGCGCGACGTCGCCCAGCCTGCCTCCGAGCGTGGCCTGCAGCGTGGGCCCATTAACGGCGTCGATCTTGGCGCCCGCGAAGAAGCTCTGGGCCTTGTAGTCGGCGCCGATGCGCGCGAACGAGGCTGGCGCCTTCTCCGTGGCCGACTCCTGCGCCTCGAGCGTGAAGCGCAGCCCCTGGCTGGCCTGCAGATGCGCCTGCAGCGCCAGGTGCCGCGACGAGCTCACGCGCAGGCTGGACGTGATGACGGAGTTGAGCTGGCTCTCGCACACGAGCGCCGACTCGACGCTGCGCTTGACGGCGGCCTTGAAGAAGGACGCGAGCACGCACGTCTGCAGGCCGATGGCCATGCCGCTGGGCGTGACGGTGTTGATCTCCAGCGCATGGCGCGAGTGCGTGGCCGGCTCCAAGGGCTCCTTCAGGCGCGTGTGCTCGGCCAGGAAGTCGTCGTACAGGCTGCTGCTGAGCCCCGCGGTGGCGCGGCGGGCCGACATGGGTGGGGTCTTGTATGCGGTCGAGGGAGGTCCGCGCTGAAATGCTCCCAGGCTAGCACCACCGGATTTAAGAGAGGGATGGGCAGTACAGAGTGTACAGAGTGGGACACCGACAGGCGTGTCAATAGTGTAGCCATCGCGTCAAAACTGCAACTGCAACTACAGTGCTCCGTTTGGCCGGAAAACATGACATCTACGTTTTGGGCTACATACCTACAGTACGTGACTGGGCGAGGTGGGATACTAGATCAGGCGGTTGTTGTTGTTGTCTTCTTCTTCTTCGTCTTGGTCCTTCTCGAGCTCGTCGATCACTTCCCACGGCTCGCGGATGCGTGGAGTGCTGTGAACTGCTTCGTCGCCGCTCGACGGGTCTTGCTCCGGTTGAGCATCTTCGTCTTCGCCTTCGTCTTCGTCCTGATTGCTCGCAGGCACGGCGGCCTTCTCGGTGGTATCTTGGTTGTCAGAGGGCCGGTCGGTAACGGAGCCTGCTTCAGACGGCTCCTCGTTGTTGCTGTCCTGGTTACCTTCAGACTGTTCTGCCTCCTCTCGTCGCCCTGACTCGTTGGTCTCTGGGCCCTTTTCTTCTTCCTCCGACTCGTCTTGAAGGTCGATCACCTCCTTTGTGGTTATCGCACTGGTCCGTCGATAGCGCTGCACCAGCTGAGCCTGCTGCCTGTTTCTTGCTGCGACTGCCGCGGCCATGCGGTCATTGGACGACACGTACACGGTGCCTGCCACTCCTGGGGGAACACTGCGTGGTGCCAACGTCCTTGTAGGATCCGGCTCGACCCAGTTGGGCTTGTGCGCTGCTGCACGTGCAAGGCCACCGTTTTGGCTGTTGATCCGGGCAGCAATGCCCGCGTTCAAGTCGAATGGACGCACACGCATAGTGGTCTCCACGAGCTTGTAAAATCGCAGCGCTCGGTCGAACTCCTCCGGTTCCATCTCCATCATCCGATAGCCAATGCGCTTCCCCACTTCTTGAGCAGTCACGAACTTCTGCCAGGCTCCTGGTGGCGGCACTGTCGCGTTGCCACGCTCAGTATCTGGCCCCGTCAGTGCATCGCCTGCGGATTCACTAATTTGTGACGAGTTGAAGAAGCCCCTCGCCTTCGCTAGCACCCAGCGAGGCTCAAGATTCTCCAGCGGGATGACGGTGCTGCAGCGCACGATACGGCGGATGTAAAAGACGTGGCGACACGGCAAATGGTGGTTCACCATAAACGCGCACGAGCACTGCCAGCCACGATCAACCTCCACGCAAAACTCTTTGGACGGCTCGTCGCAGAAAATATCGTTTGGAGACACCGTGCTGATGAAGAAGCTCCCACGACTTGGCTCGCAGAACTGGTACGCTCCTCGCGTTACGGCGTAGCGGTACTGCGGGAAGATCAAGCTGCTCGCTGCTGGGCCTACCGTGGCTGCCAACAGCCGCATCTCAGCATCGTAGTCCTCGCCGCTATTGCTGCCTGCAACACGGGAGTTAACGCCTGAATTGTTCACTTGGAAGTTGAGCTCACGAACGAACGCGCGCTCCACCACAGTCTGATAGTACCGGATCCCAGCCACTGTCTCGTCGAGCGCCATTTCATCGTTGACAGCGGCAAAAATTGCATTCCACGTCGGGGCAAACGGACCGTCATTTTCAGACATGCTGAAAGTGGTCACGCCTTCACGAGCAAACGTACTCCAGCGGTCACGACACACGTCCCACTTCTCGAGAAAGTAGCGGAAGAAGGAGTGTTGCTTCGACCCCAGAACATCCACCATGACAGCGATATTAGCCGCATACACGAGCGACGTGGGGGCGTAGACGAGCAACTGGGCGATTCCTGTGAGGCGGTCTCGGTGCCACGAAGACAAGTCCCCGTGTTCGGCTATTACCTTGTGGAGTGCGCGCAGCACGTGGAATTGGGAGTACAGCACGCGGGCAGCAGGAAAGCTCGCGCGCAGCTCCTTGAGCTGGTTAGAGTCCCCACTTGGCACGATCAACGCGCGAACACGGGTGTGCCGAGGGTTGTGCGCCTTGAATTGATCAAGTGCAACTCGGAGCGTCTCGGATCGGTCATTTTCCACGATAGCGTGCTGCACATACTGCCACTGGCCAAGCACATCGTGCGCCATAAGCGAGAAAACTCGGTAGCTTGACTCAGAGGATCCCGTAGTCGGTGGCATGGCATCGACACGCAGCACTTCAGGAAAAGCTTCAAATACCTGGCGCATGTGCTTCGTCTGGAGCGTAACACTTGACAAAACCTTCTACACTCCCACAGCCATAGCACAAATCAAAAGCACAGCATGTCAGTCAGTACCTAGCTAGACGTCCCCAAAGAACTAGTACACATGAGACGAACCTCGTTATCCACGAAAATCTTGGCCGCGTTGCCTTCCTGCGCGGCGAACTCGTTCACGTAAGCTGCGAGGCGTTCCTCGACTGACTGACCCGCTCCAGGCTGATTGGAGCGCGAGATCTCCACGCGCTCCAGGAACATCCGCACGTCCGCCATTGTAGGTACGCGCTGCTGCGCTTCCTTCGTCGTCTGTCGCTCAGTGTGGCTAGAAGTGCCTTCCTGTCTCTCGTCAGGCTTGCGCTGGGTTTCAACACGCCGCCTCTTGGCGGCAAGACTCGGGTCCTCTTGCCCACTCGCCACAGCTGAAGAAGTGGCTGTCTGAGCAGCAGCTACAGACACCGGCCTGGCGTCGCCCCCCACCGGGTGGTTGTGCAGGAGGCTGACCTTCGTCGCACGAATGTAGTACTTGCCGTAGTCCCCGAGCTGCAGCGTCGCGTTAATCTAATGCATCAAGACGAGGAACACCACGTTAATAATGCTTTGCCTCCCTATCCGTCGGCACTGAAGCTCTTCGTGCCATACCCTGGCCTGGCACTCGGACGGCTGCTCGCCGTTCCAGCGGGCGTGAGTGCGCTCCGCGTTGCCCCGGAGCTTGTGCGAGCACTGCAGCATGCGCGTGTAGTCGAGGAACGACTCTGGCAGAAGGGGGCTGGGGATGGGGCGGCCTGACTTGGCCATGGCCGCCAGCACCTGGTTGCGCGTCTTGACGGACGTGGCGCTGCGTCTGCTGAAGGACTGGCGTGAACGCAAGAGTTAGTTGGCCCAAAGGACGAGAGGGAGGGGGGGGGGGGGGCGAACCTGGTGCGTGCGCTGCTGGTACTCCTTCATGTAGGCGAAGAAGTCGTCCCACGAGACGAACTCGCGGCGCTCCATGGCGGGCGCCTCCCAGAGCTGCCCCGCCATCTGCGCCATCGCTGCTTTGAACGCGCCAAGTCCCTTTTGACAAGCAAAGGGGGCCATCATTAGCGGACACGGTGGTGGTGTACTAACTCTTGTTAGATTTAGTCAGTACATTTGTCTTGAACCTTATCGGGGTTAACGTTTGTGGCGATGCCTACAACATGTAGACATCGTATGTGTCTCTTTCTTTCTCTCTCTTAAGCTTAACAGCAATTTACTGAGCAATGAACATGGAGGACGGCGACGGGCAGTCGATGGAGTGGCCGGTGTACGTGAGCTTGCCGGTCTCGCCGTCCGCGCGGAACACGTCGAGGCTGCTGGTGTCCTGGTTGACCGCCAGCACGAAGTCCTTGTACACGAGGATGTCGCGGGGCGTCTCGCCGCGCGTGGGGGGGATCTCCACGAGCTCCAGGCGCGTGTCCGGCAGGATCTTGTAGATGGCGATGCTGTGGCAGAAGCGCGTGGCCGCGTACACGAACTTGCCGTTCGTCGAGATGTGGATGTCGGACGCCAGCGCGGTCGGGCCCGAGTAGTCCTTGGGTATAGTCGAGATGATCTGCAGCGACTCCGAGCCCAGCTTACCGGTCTTGGCGTCTAGCGCGTGCACGCTCACCGTGTTGTCCAGCTCATTGATGACGTAGCCGACGCCGAGCTCGGGGGACAGCGCGAAGTGGCGCGGGCCCGAGCCAGGCGCGCTCGTGATGAACTCCTCGTCCACGAGCTTCTTGTTGGCGGCGTCCAGCTTGTACTGCACCACGCGGTCCGTGCCGAGGTCGGCCGCCACGAGGCCCGTGGGCGTCCAGGCCGTGCTGTGGATGTGCGAGGCTTCCTGGCGGTCCGGGTTGACCAGACTCGCGCCTTGGAAGCGGTGGTGGTCCGACGCCGGGGCCAGCGAGCCGTCCGCGTTCACGGGGTAGAGCGAGAGGCTGCCGCCGCCGTAGTTGGCGACAGACACGAAGTCTCCGTTGGGGCTGAGCGCCACGTGGCACGTGTACGCGCCGCCGGTCTCGTGGCGGCTGATCTGCGTCAGCTCGCCGTCCTTGCCCATCTTGTAGGCGGTCACGAAGCCCGTCTCCTCGCCGGGGCGGAGCTGCGACGGCTCGTTGCTCTCGTTCACGGCGTAGAGCGTCGATCCCGAGCCGAAGACGTAGGACGGGTTGATGCCCGCGCCCTCCGTCACCTTGAGCAGCTTGAGCTCGCCCGAGGCGTCGTCGAACGAGTAGGCGTTGATGCCCTTGGCGTGGCCGTCCACGTGGCCCTCCTTGCGCGTGTACGTGCCTACGTAGAGGGTCGGCATTTTGGGCTGCTGGTGCTACTTGGTGCTTGGAGGGGGAAGGAAGATCCGGAAGTGAGCTCTCTGAGGCGAGCCCTCTGCTCTGCTCGACGCGCGCAATTGACGTCAATCCACGCACTTTTGATGATCTGGTTCAATGTTGCCGCCCTGTTTATGCTGGCAGGGGCCCGATAAAGTACGAGAGCTGACAGTACAAGTATGCCAGCGGGTGTGGCGCTCGTGACCGGAGGCAGCCGCGGCATCGGCTTCGCCGTGGCGCGGCAGCTCCATCGTCGCGGCTGGCAGGTGGCCATCACCTCGCGCGACTTGACGCGCGCGCAGGAGGCCGCGCAGCGGATCTCGCCCGACGTGCTGCCGCTGGCCTACAGCTGCCCGCGGCGTGGCGAAGGAGACGCCGGCGCTGAAGCCGCGCAGTTGGTGGCTCAAGTGGCCAAGGGGCTGGGCGCGGGGCCCTCCGCGCTCGTCAACGCCGCCGGCATCTCCAAGGACAGTCTGCTGCTGAGACTGAAGGACGCCGAGCTGGACGAGCTGCTGCTCACGAACCTCGTGGGGCCTGTGCACATGTGCAAGGCCGTGGCCAAGGGCATGCTGCAGAGGCGCCAGGGCAGCATCGTCAACATCGGCAGCGTGGTGGGCGCGGCTGGCAACGTGGGGCAGGTCGCCTACAGCGCCTCCAAGTCGGGGCTCGCGGGTGTCACCAAGTCGCTGGCCAAGGAGTTCGGCAACCGCAACATCCGCGTCAACCTCGTGGAGCCGGGCTTCATCTCCACGGACATGACGGACGCCATGGCTGACGCGGCGCGTGAACGCGTGCTGGGCAACATCCCGTTGGCTCGCTTCGGGAAGGCGGAGGAGGTCGCGCAGCTCGTAGCGTTCCTGGCGAGTGACGAGGCGTCCTACATCACAGGACAATGCATCCGCATCGACGGAGGACTGGTCATTTAAACTGGCAGGGGCTGGAAAGGTCTTCTCTTGTGAGGTGCTGGTGCTGATCTGTTGCCATCGATGGAGGCAGTAGATAGAGTACGGGGGTACTGGAGGTTAGTGGCTATGCTACGACTGAAGGGTGGAAGCGAAGTGTGTCGTTGCCCTGGACTCCGAGGCGGTATTCTTCTACAAGACAGACAATGTTAGGCAGAGGTTAGCGTGACCATCTTCCACTGTGCTTTTTCAGGCGCTTTCTTTACCTTATCAGACGGACGGAACGCGAGCACAGAGGGGTGTGCTGTCGACCTCCGTTGGTGGCCAAGCTGTGCTTCGTTGATCTCTTTGTTCAGCCATGCGATCACTGTACGGAGAGGCACGCGTATTAGAACGCAGCAGCAACAAATGTCGTGGTACAAGTTGAAGAATTGGAGCGTACCTTGCTGATTGGAGGCCAGAAGCTTGTTACTGTCCTCTAGCTTCTGACTCAGCTCCTTTATCGTGTCCTGCGGTGAATAAAAAAAATAAAGTAAGTCATAACTGCTCAAAGGCAAAAAGTACCAAGAGTTTCTTTGCGAACCTTGAGCTGTAAAATGTGCTCGTCCCGCTTGCGAACATCTTCCTTTGTCGACTTCAGCTCCAATAGCGCTTCCTCACGCTGAAGTTGTTTTTCCTCGACAAACTGTAAATTCACATACGATAGTGAGAGCACGGACTTTATCAAAGGACTACATGCAGCACTAAGCCATCGCACCTGCTCCTGCTGTTTGATAATCTTGGCCTTCATCCTCATCTTGGACTTCAGCGTACGATTTTCGTTTTGTATGCGCTCGATAATTTCATTTCCCTGTGCAACAGTCACCGCATGAGAATTTGACTATACCTAGCTCATCAAGCCACCAGTCAAATAAATAAGGCCATGCCTGCTCACCTTATTGATCTCCGAGATGCTCAATTCCAGCTTCTGCTGCAACCGCGCGTGATTATCTCGGTACATTTTCAGCGACTCGTCAACTTCGTCGTTGTGAAGTTTTGCCGACTGTAGCATTTCCGTGGTCTTCTTGATCATGTCCTCCTTGTCCGCCAGTTGCTGTTGCAGCGCGTCTGCCCGAACCTGTAAGGCATTGATCTGCTTCTCCTGCTGGAATACCTTCTGGTCCAGCTCTTTGTTTCCAGTACGCAACTCATCCACTTCGCTGGTAAGCGCGCTTCTGCCTTGAGTGAGATCCTGTGACTGCGCGCGCAGGTGATCGATCTGCATTTCATGCTGGTATTTCTGCTTGCTTAGCTCCTGCACTTGCGCTTCACTCGTCTCGGCGGTCGCCTTCAGCTCTCGAATCTAAGCGTTTCAAACCAAACTTGGTACGTTAGCATGAAAGGAAAACTCCGCCACGACAAACAACCGCACCTCTTTCTCGTATCTTTCCACCAGCACATCGATCTTGGCATTGAGTTCGTCCTCACGCGCTTTCAGTGCAGCCGCTGCATTCTTACGTTGGGCATCCAACTCATCCGCAAACTTCATTTTCTCTTGAGAAAGTGTGGACTCCGCTTCATATCCCAACGCCGATAGTTGCTGCTGCAACGTCGCTTCACTCCTCTGCGTGGTCTGCAGTTCCTCGCTCGTCTGCTTCAACGAGTTCGACAGCATCCGCCTACTCGCTCCCACCTGGGCCAATCTCGCCGCCAAATACGCCTTAATCACCGCGTCATCACCCGGAACGAATCTCAGCGACAAATGCGTCAACTGCTTGAACGGGTTCGTCTCCACGATGCTAAACACCGACTGTCCGTTGCTATCCGACGTGTTCAACACCGCCAAATAACTATAAAATATGCGCGCACAAAATAAAACATCATCAGTCAACCGAAATCACTAAAAGAAATCGATGCACCACCTCCGCATACCTCAACGGCACTGGTCCCGCAGATCTGGTCTTCTGACTGCCTTGAGTGGTCTCATTTGCCACTTTGTTCACCACCGGCGCGTCCCCCTCGGCCGAAACTTCAGCCTCTCCCTCCTTCTCTTCTTCTTCCTGTGCAATTTTCTTGCTGTCCTTGACGCAGCATTGCAGCAGCTCGATGAGGTTGGCAGGGAACGTGGCAAAGTCCACGAGCAGCCTCTGCTGCGTCTTGAGCTCGTGGAACTCCTCCTCCGAGACGCTCCAGAGGTACAGGAAGTACGGATCCGCGCCGTCGTCGTCCGTGATCTCCACGCGCATCACGCGCTCCTTCTGGTTCTTGGCATTATTTTGCTACACAAGAAGAAATTATGAAAAAATAACAATCCAGATTCAATTGAGTTGAGAATAGTTTTGTATCGCTGAAGGGGGAGGGAGGACGCACCCGCACGCCCGTGAGCAGGCGGATGGTGAGCGGCAGCAGCTTCTCGTCGCGGCCCGGGTACTGCACCAGCACGTGGAAGCGCCGGTCGAACAGCGGCGCCTCGCGGTCGAACTCCTCCATCGTGCTCGAGGCCAAAAAATCGTGAATTCAAATTTGAGTCAAAAGCCGAAAATTTGAGTTACGAGCAAAGGAGAAAATTTGGCAAAGTGTCGAATGTACAGTATTACCAATAATATTAATACAGTACATGTTGAGCTCTTCCTATCATGGCACTTCATGTTACATGAAGTGAAATGAATCATGTAAGCTTATCCATACATGGCATGCTCCTCCACTGGAGGAGCATGCCTCCAGATCAAACCACAGGGATACTATGTATTTACAGGTTAGTCATGGAGGTGTTCTTATCAACGCAGATCCCCACCAGGGCGTTAGCATCAATATTACCTGGAACTGCAGCCCGGAAAGTCCGCATGATCATTTGTGTCATTAGACTTCCGTCGAGTTGACAGCATTTGCTGCTCTCGTTTTCGTTTTCAAGCGCAACAAACCAGCTCCGTGCAGCTAAGCAAGGAATACGTTAAGGGAGGTTGTACAGTATCCAATGCATTGAAACAGATAACGCGACCACGGCACCTGGCCTTCCAGCCTCTAGATGCTTCGAAGACGGCGGCCAGCGTGGGCGCTCGCAGACACGGCACCATTCGTACCGTGATCAGCAGCAGCGTTCGCACCGACACCGGCACCCGCGCTCGCTCCAACGCCGGCACCGCCATTGAGCCCAGCTCCAGCGTTTAGGCCTGCGTTAGCTCCAAGGCTAGCACCAGCGTTCAACCCAGCACCGGCATTGAGCCCCGCACCCGCGTGGAGACCAGCTCCAGCATTCAGGCCTGCGTTTGCACCAAGGCCAGCACCCGCGTTCAAACCTGCGTTGGCTCCAAGCCCAGCTCCAGCGTGAAGACCAGCTCCAGCATTCAAGCCCGCGTTGGCGCCTAGGCCTGCGCCAGCGTTCAATCCTGCGTTGGCACCAAGGCCAGCTCCAGCGTGAAGCCCAGCGCCGGCGTTTAGACCTGCACCAGCGTTAAGCCCAGCGCCGGCGTTCAGGCCAGCTCCGGCGTCCAGGCCTGCGTGGGCGCCTAGGCCTGCCCCGGCGTTCAGGCCAGCTCCAGCAATGAGGCCAGCACCGGCATTGAGGCCTGCGTTCGCGCCAAGACCAACTCCACCGTGAAGTCCGGCACCGGCATTGAGGCCTGCGTTCACACCGAGGCCAGCTCCAGCGTTTAGCCCAGCCCCTGCGTTTACGCCGGCATTAGCTCCAAGCCCAGCTCCGGCGTGAAGTCCCGCATTTGCGCCGAGGCCGGCTCTAGCGTTTAGCCCAGCGCCGGCATTCAGACCGGCACCGGCATTGAGCCCTGCGTTGGCTCCAAGTCCAGCTCCAGCATTGAGACCAGCACCAGCGTTAAAGCCCGCATGATCCCCACCGACGTTGACATCGAGGCCCACGCCTGCAGACAGTCCGCCGTTGCCACCCGTACCGTGGCCGACGCCGCCGTTAACACCAACGCCGAGCGACACACCACCAAGTCGTCCAAGACCAATGTTCAAACCAGCGTTGAAGCCGCCCTTCGCGTGGCCGTCAACGCCAGCTCCGCTGTTTAAATCGCCGTCATCCTTGGCACTGCTAGTAATGCTGCCGTCGACCTTGGCGCCGTTGTTGGTGACAGTGACGGCGTCAGTAGCAATTCCGCCCTTAGCTTCTTCGTTCGCAAAGCCGTCAGCCTTGGCACCACCATCGACTTCACCACCAAGGGATTTAATGTCACCGCTGGGCGAGTTACCTCCGCTTCCTTGGACGCCGCTTTTACCGCCTTTGGTAGCAGGAACAGTGTTGTCGTCGCCACCTTCGGCACTAGCCGAGTCGCTGTTGTCGACGTTGTCGTCATCGCTGCCACTGCCAGTGGTGGAGGGGTACGGGGCTTTAGCTCCGTACACAGCTGCTGTCGGCGTCAACTTTAGACCCGCTGGCGCTGTCGGTCTGTTCAGGAGCGTCGCTACACCAGGTGCATCGACATCAGCGGATCCGCTGGTGCTATCCGTGCCGGACGAGTACGGAGTTTGAGCTTCGTCGTCCGAGCTGCCAGAGGCATCGACATCGGAACCTTGAGTGACGCCGACCGCCGGGGCATAAATGTCGACATCACTGTCGGTAGTGGTGGGGGCTGGTGTTGCGCTGATACCGTCGGCAGGGGCGGGCACATTGTCGGCAGGAATATCGACACCAGTGATGTCTCCGCTAATGCCGTCGGCTGGAGGCACGTTGTCGGCGGGAACATCGACACCAGTGGATCCTCCGCTGATTCCATCAGCCGGGGCAGGGATGTTGTCAACAGGAACATCGACGCTAGTGGTGTCTTGTGTGATGCCATCCGCCGGGGCAGGGACGTCTCCGTACCCGCTGCTGGAAGGAATGAACGCATCTTGTTGAATAGCCGAATCGCTCTCGACATCGGTCAGTGACATGTCCTGCGTGTCCAGCGTGGGCTCGACCGGAAGCTGGTCGTTCAGGGAAACTGGGACGGTGGGCGCCGGTGTGACCGGGTCGTAGACCGGGTCGTAGATCATCTCACAGTCGGAAACATGGCCGGCATCCGCAGTGAAGTCGGAGAGGGCCACAGCCACGGCAAAGAGCTTCAGGAAGGTCTTGCAGGAGAGCATTGTTGCAGGTTGAAGAGGGTGTCCACCGAAAAGCGTTGGGCTTCCACGACAGGAAGGGAACGGACAGACACAGACAAAGCCGAACGGGAACGGTGGGGGGACTCGAGTGAACGAGTGGAAGTTATTGAATGAGCTCTCGGCTCCCTGCTGTGGATTCGACCAGCCGTCGAAACGGGAATTCTTACGTCCGAGCGCCCCGAGAGCATTCGTGGGGCAACGCAACGCAGAACAGGATCGCAGACATGTGCTTCGATGCGTGATAAGGGTGGTAAACGTCATCGTCATAGTCCTTGCAGTACTGCATATATAGGTAATAGAGGAGAGTCCGTACCCTATTTGCACTTTCGGGCCTATCCCAGCCCACGCCCAGGGCTCTCATGTGCTCCAGACATCACTCGATCTTATCTGGTTCGAACGTGCCTCTGGTAAGATCTACTGGTACCGTACGGTGGGTGGTAAACAGTGTTTGGTGTGGTCATTGTTCAGGTCGCGCACAACCCCTCGATGCTTTCCTATGGAATTTACCGTGGATGCAGACATCGTTGACGTGTTGCTACAGTCTGCGAAGGGGGACACTTGCATCAGCACACATAGCGTGAATGTGCCTAAGAGTTTGATAAACTACTCTGTTGTGTGTTGTGTTTCCTTACGTGAACGGATGGGTTATTCGAGTCCTATATGACGAGAGCGATCCCCTGACAGCATTAAAAATACTGGATAGGAGAAGGGTGTACAACGCTTTGGCGTACTGCGTTGGCGATGACAGTGTTGTGTATCGCGTTGTCCCTGGTGTAGAAGCCCCGTATTCGACGAATTCGTGCGCCAGCTTCTATCCGAACTTTCCCCTCCGGCAAGGCAGGGATCTCTACCTAATACTGGTGACGAGCGGATTGGCGGCTCGCTTGAACGTTACCCTTGCCAGTACTCGTGTGAATACGCCATGCCTCTTTAAACGATCCGCAGGTGGGTGCTTACAGCGGAAGCAATCGTAACAACAGTAAACTATGGCCCTGCCGGCGCTCCATGATCCGCATAACCCTACTAGAAATCATTAAACCCTACTGCGCTAACGCGCGGGGTTCGACTTGCTGCGCTCGCTTAGTCCTTATCTTGCGGTGATGATGCGGTAGTTTGAATAACTTAAAAAAATCCTAACAAGCTAGCTGATCAAAAAGACCAGCAACTCAACACGATCTAACGTTAGTTCTGCTAATGACTACTTTCGTTGGAGCGGGACCAGGGGTTCATACCAGCGCGAGTTTAGCTGGTATCGGGTATCTCGGCCTTCTGACGAAGGTGATATCAGCGATACTGATACTAATATCAATATCATATCAATATAATGATACATATATTGTATTGTATTGTGAACGCGTTACGCGAGCCGTCTTACCACCTTGGTGGGTCAACTTCCGCATGCGTCGAGTTATCTCTCATCTCTCTAATTCTCTCTCTGCTCTCGACCAGAGCCCGTCAATCGGCACGTACGCAAGTAGGGCCTCCGTCAGGTGCTTCCAGCTTTTTCGATCCTGCGCGCAAAGGCGAAGGAGGTAAAGATCGGGAGAACGACGAAGACGGTGCCCGGAAGAAAGAGTCTGGAGGTCGGCGTCGAGGACCATCGGAAGCGTGAGCCGTTGTCTGCCTCTCCATTTGCTTGACTCGCTCGGCCTGAAGTAAGCGTCCATGTAGCGGTATGCAGGGATAGCTGCGGGCCGGCGAAGGATATGGCCAAACAATCGCCATCGGCTGCGCAGGAGGTGATAGCGTAGCGGTTCCGTCCCGGTAAGGTCGTATAGCTTGGTGTTGGAAATCCTTCGAGGGTAGACCGCGCCGATGACTTTGCGGAGTTGTTGGCGGTGAAAACTTTCGAGGCCAAGGAGGTCAGTGTGGGTTAACGCCAATGTCCCGCAGTTGTAAAGCAGGATGGGCAATACGTAGCTGATGTAGAGGCGGACTCGAGTCGCTTGCGATGTCTTTGACGGCCGAAGCCAGATCTTCCACATCCGGTGGAGCGCTGCGGTGGCTAGGTTATTACGGCGCGATCGATCTTCGGTGTCGCCGAGGAGAGAGCCGAGCTTGCGAGTGTTGCGCCAGGCTTCATCCTTGGCACGAGCGATCCGGGTGGTGTGGGCTGTCGGGCTGCGGTGAACAATTGTGTGTTCCGTTTTGGAAGCGTTCATCTTGAGTGACCACTTGGCCAGTATGGCTTGTGCTTGAGTCTCGATCAGGGTAGTGATATCTCCGTGTCTGCAAATGAAGTCAGCGTCGTCGGCGTATACAATCATGTCCGCGAGGAGGTCGTGGGGGACGTCAAGTTGACCGGCAAGATCGCGTAAGGCTGCTTCGAGGTAAACAACAAAAAGAACAGGGGAGAGTGAGTCACCTTGGGGGGTACCTGTGTTGCTCTCAAACGGAAAGAGCAAGTCGTTGCCGAATCGGAGGGCGAGCTTGGTGTCTTGTAGGAGTAGTCGGATCAGGCGAAGCTCATCGCTGCTGACAATCGACTCGAGAACCAGAAGGAGCTTGTCGCGGTTGATTGTTTCAAAAGCACGGGAGAGATCGATCCCCAGTATGCGGAACCGTTCCTTGAATCTCTGCGCCCGAGCTGCTATCCACCTGTGGGCCCATACTGCATCGGCAGTACTGCGACTGGGTCGGAACCCGCTCTGGTGAGGGGACAGAAAGCGTTCGACCTTCGGGGAGATGCGCTCGAGAACGACAAGCGAGATGGCCTTGCGAATGCTGTTGAGCAGCACAATTGGTCGAAGGCTGGCACATTGACCAGCCGGCTTGTTTGGCTTTGGAAGTCCAAGGAGAATTCCGTCGCCCAGATGAGTGTTTGCTCCAGTAGAGAACCCGTCGTTGAGTATGACAGCGAGAGGTTGAGCTAGTGTCGTAGATCCGTACTTGAGTAGCTCAGCTGGGATGGCGTCAGGTCCGGTTGCGCGGCCATTGCGAAGGCGATGGAAGGCGCGTGCGAGCTCGTCGGCTGTAATGGGCCTCTCCAGAGGGCGAGCCACGCTGTCGCTGGGGACGGGCTGTCGGCTCGGGTCGTAAAACTGTTCCTTGAAGTGTTGTCTGATCTTGGCGCCTGCTGTTTTGCGGTGGAGAATGTATTTACCTGTGGAGTCACATAGAGACGTTACTGGTGAGCGCTGTCGAAGCAGCACTCGCGTTGCCTCGAACATCCTAGCCGAATGGCTAGAGCGGTTTATGGCGGTTAGTTTCTCGTCAATAAAAGTGCGAGCAAGGTGTCTGCTGCGCTCCCTGATTTTGTGAAGTACGTGGTTGTGTCGGCGGCGGAGGTCATCGACGTCCAGCGCACGGTCGTTTTAGATGGCTAGACGGAGTCGTCGTTGTTTGCAGGAGAGACGTGCTAGTTCTGGATCCGGCATTTTGGCGCTTTTGGCGAGTGGAAGGTATCCAATCGAGTCTGCTGCTGATTCCAGTGCTGTGTTCAGCGTCGTCGCCCAGCGCTGATTTGGCGAACCCCCCTGGTGTGGCATGGCGGTGATCTTAGCGGATAGTAGCTGGCGGTATTGTAGTCGGGAGCGTTGGTCGTGCACTAGGAGGTGCGTGGCGAGGCGAGTCTCGGCGTTGTTGAAGTGGACTCTGGCAACTCGACGCCGGAGCCCACCAAATATGGAGATCAAAGTCCAGCGTGACCAGCTTGTGGTCGGTCGGTGTGAGGATACCGCCCCACGACTGTGCGTTGACACACAGGGATTTATTCCGCTGGCTGCAAATGATGTAGTCGATTTGGTTGAAGATGCTGTGATCCTTGAGTCGGAGCGTTCACGTCGTGATGTTGCAAGCGCGCTTTCGGAAAGCAGTGTTAGAAATAAACAAGTCATTAGCGTCACAAAAGGAGGCGAGTACGTGGCCGTTGCGGTGCGTCGGCCACGTCCCCATTGTCCTAAGAAGGGTTCGTGTTCGCGTTGCTGTCCAATTTTTGCGTTGAAGTCGCCCATTATAATGTCGTATCACGCTGTGGGAGTTTGGTTAGCATTGCATGAAGATCCTCGTAGAAACGGTCGACCTCGATAGAGGTGCGGTGAGTACACATTGATGATGTTCACTCGCTGGGCCTTGGGCATGCATAGTTGGAGGACTCCAACACGGTCCGAATGGGCCCAGTACTTATACAGGAACTTACGCAGGTGAGGTGCAATAGCAAAACCAATGCCATGCCATCGGTTGGATGTCGGTAGAGTCAGGAGATGGTACTTACCGGCCTTCTGCTCACTTTGATAGGCTATGCGGGTTTCTTGGAGGCCTAATACGTCGGCGCGGTAGGCCGACGGGTCTCGAAGGAGCGTCTCATGTTGCTTGCGCTGGGAGCCAATGGATTGCACGTTTAACGTACCTAGCCGGAAATGGCGAGCGGGCTTCCGCGGGCGGAGTCGTGGCTGCGTTACTGGGAGCTGGGGGTGAGAGGGGTGGTTAGAGAGAGATGTGGAGAGGGAGAGACCCGTCAAAGACTGACAGACACCGTGAAGCGTCTGTCGGAAGCGTTGGACGAGCAGCATGCTTGCCCAGGCTTCCCGGGAGGGCGTCACCCCAACCCGACCAGGATAAATGATACATATATTGATGAAAATGGTATCTGCAGTAATTTGGCTAATGTCGCCGTCTCCTATTCTATTGCAGCACTTCCTTGTACTCGGACCAATTAGCCTTCATCAAGCACATCGTCTCCGCCCGGTCGTTATCAAGCTGGGTTCGCAACTCGTTCTCCACATAGCCACTAAGACTGAAACATCGCTCTTGACACACGGTAGACAGTGGTTTGGCGAGACAGATTCTCAAGCTTATTTTCAACCGAAAAGGGATGATCATTGTGAGCTCTGAACATGTGCTTCCTGGGGTTAGCAGTCGTCTGTTGCCGCATTAAGCATGATCTCCGTCCAGAAGAGGTCGGGTCCGTGTTTTTTGTGTGCTGCGCACACGAGACAGATGTGGGTGAACGAGCTGCTTTTCTTCTTTGTGTCAGGAATCGGAGTAGCAAGTACGTGGATGAACTCCCAGACAAGAACAAACATGTTCTGGTTTGAGTGACGCACAGATAGTGGAATACCAACTCGACTCCAACTTCGCCTTCTTTGTCTCTACGGCCACGACCACTGGGCGACGTATCCTCGTCGGCCATTCTCTAGAGAGCGCGCACGCAACCGAACCGAGATGGTAGTAGTAGACTTGGGCTTGTTGGGAGAAGTGGCTATATGCAAGTAACTATGTGCGGTAGCGCACATGGAAATAACCTGGTTGGTGAAATCTACACTAGGTCGCAGGATATCGATATTTATATGCCGAAGTATCATTGGATCTCGATACAGCACCACCACCAATATCAGGTGATACTGATACAAGTATCCGGCCATACAGTATCGATATTTATTACAGGTATCAGCCTTGATATGAAGTTCATATTATGAACCCCTGAGCGGGACACCCTGATATCCCACTAGGCTATCAAATGCATGACTCTTTCTCCGCGGGCATGTTTCAAAATCTGAATATACTAACAACTGAAAGTGCTGTATGCAGACATGTTTGGCGGGTAGTAAACGACACTAACACACGGCTATCAACACACACGCTAAACTCGACAACCATCGCAACCGACCGACCTGTTCAGTAGCCCTTGCCTTCGTACTGCTGGATCTGCTGGATGAGGTCGTTGTACACGTTCTCGTGCGCGTTGTACGCCCACGTGAAGTCGATGTGGCCGAAGTCGACCGTCTTGTCGAACACGATGGTGCCGCGGGGAAGACCAGCTCGCAGCTTGCTGATGTCGGCCTGCGTCGCCAACGTGTCCCGAGCTCCGTTGTAGAAGCCCGTGCGCGGGTACACCATGTTCTGAATGGGGAAGGCTGGCGGGTTGAAGGAGCCGTACTTGGCCTTGTTCACGCAGTCGAACTCCGAGCACGCGTCGATGCCCGCGCTGGGGTCGCAGTTGCAGCCGTAGTCGTACGAGGCGAACGTGTTGTCCCGGATGCCTTGCGCATAGTGGCCCATGTTCTTGGCCGAAGTACCCGCGGGGGTCTGCGTCACATACACGTGCACTCGTGAGGAGTTGACGTTGTCCGAGGGCCCACCGATCAAGTCAAAGAAGCCGTCGCAGATCTCGTCAGCCCAGGCACACAGAGTGGAGCCCAAGAGGTTCTGCAGGAGCGGGTTGTTGGGCAGGAACTCCTTCGCGCCGAAGGCCTGCACCCACGTGTCCATGTACGTCTTGGCCAGCGCGACGAAGACCGGCGACGTCGCATCCCCAGCCCACGCCACTGGCGTGAGCGCTCCGAAGTAGGACACCGACATGGCGAGCTCCTGGTCGTGCGAGAAGCCGACGAACGCCTGCGTGGTGCCTTCCGAGTGGCCGACGTAACTGAGCGTGGACCGGCCCGAGACACTCAGTGCGGCCTTGATCATGGCCGGGAGGTCGTGCTTGCCCATGTCCTCCCACGTGAAGTCCCAGAACCTCTCGTCGTCGGTGCTGTAGTACTTGTGTTCCTTGGACCACGTGGTGCCTCGGTTGTTGCCGAGCCAAACGTCGTAACCGAGGTCAGCGAGGATGAAGGCCAAGCTCTGGTGGCGGTAGTTGAGGACCCAAGTGTACGAGCTGTCGAGCAGGCCGTGCTGCAGGATGACGACGGGCTTGTTGGCGGCGGCAGCGGAGCCCGACTGCGTTTCGTCGTAGCTCTTGGGGATGCGGTGCATCGTGAGCACGTAGCCGTCGGTCGTTGTGACCTTGTGGAGCTCGACTTGGTATCCTCTGGCTTGGATGATTTGCGCGGTGTTGAGGCCCGCGTCCGAATCAACATCGGAGAGGATCTCCTCCTTGGCGAGGACAACGGACGCCGAAAGGAAGAGTGCGACGATGCTGAAGAGCAGGAAGATACTCGTTGGAGCGAGTCTGGAGCGCATGCTTCATAGCTTAGAGCGAGCGGAGGGTATTGAGCGGGTGAGCGCAATTTGGAGAATGAGACTGGCGGACGGACACGTTCGGGCGACCCAAGCAATTAGGCGCTGTCGGGGGCTCCATGTCCATTGCCGTGGGGAGTAGGCAGTTGGATCTCGGGGCCAGGGTGACCAAAACTTATCCCGATACGTGGTCAAGATGACCATGTGGGGTCAGGTGGGGGATAGTACCGACCACGTAACGGTGGCCCCTTGATTCAACTACATACAAGCTGCAGCTGGGGCCTTTTATATTGCATGTGATTCTATAAGGGGTCTGCCATTTTTAGATACTACCAGGTATTAGCAGTAGATATTGTCTGAGATGGTGGTGGAGAGTGAGAGGTGCACTTGTAGTACCTCGAAGTACATGTTTAGAGGATTTTCCCAAAATCAGTGAACATTGTACTGTACTCTCAAATGAATAGCTTAATTTCAAGCGTACTCAGTATTCAGGGGCGTAATTTTCGTAGCTTATGTCGTAGTTATCAAGGACCTACTGTAGTATCTGTCAGCAACTAACCTTACTCCCTAATAAACAGAGTGCGGTCCCATTAAGTGGAGAACTAACATGTTCTTGGTTTTTAGCTAGCTTAAAGACTGAAGTGACACCTCACTCAAAACGAAGTGGAGCACTCCTTCACCGAAGCAACACGCATTATCTTTTGAATGGTGCTATCATCCTGGACTTCGACACTCCATAACGTGAAGACGTGGTTGTAGAGGTAATATTTCCCGTGTTCTTTACATCACCACTCTAACCATGCGGTCGTGACAAGTGCCCTATAATAGCGAGGGTTACACAACGTCTGGGCCAGTCAAAGTTTGCGGCCACGTCATGTTGACCGCGGTGGCAGACATGGTCCTTCCTATCCACACGCTTGACACGCAGCGTGTCAAGCATTTCTGCATGGTACACTGTACATGTACTCGAAGTGAGCACCCGCGCTGTGAGGATACATTACAGCAACGCTGCTCGTTTCATGTGGCATCTGGTGAAGGCACCGTGCGCTTCAGAACTAGATAATAACGCTGGTACGCAAATCATGTTGAAGCTGCGACCTTTCATTGACCAATGAAGTTGCCCAATTCATAAGGCAAAGGTAGCTCGACCCCCGGACAGCTACTTCACCGTGCCCGCACCTCTTGCAAAAGACTCGTCACTCCATTGCGTGACTTTGGATCCAACCCTTTCGGTCCGTTACCGACATATAGGCCTCCCCGTCCTCACTCAGCAGCTCGCAGCGCGCGTCCAGTGCCGTCATGCGCGTCGCCATGTCCACGTGCACACCTCTCCATGCACTCGCTGCAGCTGCTCGTCTGTGGCTGCAGGAAGCGGCCGCCCAGACGCCGCAGTACGGCTCAGTGTGAGGTACCAGCGGTACCAGCGCCACCAAGCAGTGCTCCGCAGCGCGGAAACACGGCACGCGGTCGCAGGCGAAGCTCGCCAGCACAGAAACCGCTGCGACTGTGGGAGGTCGCTACCTCTCGTTGCCCCCCGCGGCAGCGGTTAGCAACTGACAGACGCAGCACATTAGCAGCTTCAGCAGCAGCAACAGCACCTACCAGCATAGCAAAGCATAGGTCGGTTAGGAAACTCCTTCAACACGAGCAAGGGTCCCAAGGCGGCGGCGCCGAGCTGCTGCGCAGTTCGGCACTCACTTCCGCATTCTCCAGCAGGAGCACAACCAGCTCCGCCGCCTTGGTTGTTCCCGCCACGGCATTCTGCCAAGGCAACCTCAGTCTCCTACCTTCCGTTCGTCTTCTGCCCGCACCTTCGTGCTGAGATCAACTCTGCTACGCCTACAGCTCTGCAGACAGCAAGTACACGACTTTCAGCACCTCTCACTCAGGACGCTCGGGTCGGCCAGGGATGCGGTGCAGCAGACACACGTCAACAGGCTGCGCTTGCCGTGCACCAACGCGGCTGCAATCGCACTCCACAACCGACAAACCAGCGGGCCCCGAAAGCAGAACTTGATAATCATCTATTTTTGGTGCGCCACTTCAAACTATGGGTTTTGTGTACGACACGTAGATTTCAGACAAACGGAAGTCCCGAGGTGGCGGATACAGTACTACGTAAAGTACTACAGAGCATGGGGCCGTACATCCGCGTGAAGCGACGGAACCAGACGGTGTTCCTGGACGTGCAGACGGCGGACTCGTTCCTGAGCGTGAAGGAGAAGCTCGGCGCGCTGTTCCACCTGCCGCCCACGAGCATCCAGCTCTGGCAGGGGCTCAACCAGAAGGAGAGCAAGGAGTTCGCGGACGCGGCGACGCTCGCGGACCACGAGCTGCAGAACGACGCGGTCATCTACATGTGCTGGAAGAAAGAGAGTGCGTCGGCTGCCTGCTGCCTTAGTAGTCTGGTATCGCATCAATTAAACTAATGTTGTTATTGTGTACTATTACTGCAGACTCGGACCAGTGGGAGGAGCTGAGCGTGACCAAGGTGGAGGCTCTGGACTCGGGAGACGCCTCTGGCTCATCGAGCAGCGGGGTTGCAGGAAACAGTGCCAAGACTGATGCATAGCTGGGATGGTCGGGTCAAAAGGTGCCTCTCCGCTTCATCGGGACGCAGATTTACAGGGGGATACGAGCGCAAAACCCCACGAGTTGCAAATATAAGAAGACAAGAAGGAAGGCTCAGAGAGGGAAGGAAGGAAGGAAGGAATTAAAGTTTTTTTCTTCTTCTTTTGCATTGAGCAGGATTTGAACGAGTTCTCAGCTATTGACGTGGGGATCAAGTCGGCACGGGCTCTGGTACCGGATCGATCTCACAGTTGGTGCGCTAACGGTGCGAGACTCGTTGGCATCGCTCGCGCTTGGAGGCGCTGGTTCCTGTGGCGCCTAGCTCCATTTGGAGAAAGTAGACTCGACGGTTCGAGCGGCTGACTCGCACAAGGTCGAGCGCTGAGTCTTGAACGAAATGGGATCTGGAAGCATTCCAGGTAGCCTAGTGGGCTTTCGAGAAAGTGCTCGGCGCTGCGATACCGAGGTGCCAACGGGCTCAAATCCATTGCCTTTTAGTGGCGGCGTAGCTACATCTGAGCTTGGTGGCGGCTTGTTGCTCCTGGATGCGGCCAGTAGCATCTCCATGGCCACCCGGCTCGTGATGTAGGCAGTCAACATCACACCTAAAAGCACGAGAAAGGCGCCAAACGCGTCGGCTTTTGGGTGCCCCGTTTCCCAGCCGTTCCCGAACAGTGTTGATACGACTTGGAGCAGATCTCGGGCGTACAAAGCTACTGGCGTCTCCGAACTGAATTCGACCTGGAAAGTGTTCAAAAGACAACGTAACACGCACGCGAGGTAGTGCGCAGCAACGACAATTCCGCCGAATAGCTTCGCTGATACTGCGAGTACCGAGATATGCGCTCCGCCCGACGTCTGGCATATTTTGCCTATCGGACCCAAGAGGGCCTCCCAAGTCGACAAAGCTGCCGAATCAAAAGAATTCGGAACAATTTTTCGACAATGTAGGCGCTCGGATGCGCTGCTGCCAAAGTTCGAGTGTCTCCGTCAGCTCGCGAAAGCCACGAGATCAACTCCAGTGGAAGAGAGCCAAGAAAATCTGGTACAAAGGAACTACCCAGGTATCTTTGAGCAATTTCCTGGCGATCCTCAACCAAGGTCAAGCATTTTGGATCGAAGATGACCGTGTTAAAGTTGAGCAGGGTGTGTCCAAGAAGTACCAGCTCCATCGTAATGTTTGTGCTTTGCTGGGATTGCTCGCCGTGGTTCAGGTAAATCGGGGCAAACGGGACGTAGAAGATCTGGAAAACTACAAAGCCAAAGACTACGAGCTCTCTAAAGCTGTTCAGCTCTCCCACGGGTGATATCGGTCGAGAC
Source organism: Phytophthora sojae (assembly GCF_000149755.1). Taxonomy (NCBI): domain Eukaryota; phylum Oomycota; class Peronosporomycetes; order Peronosporales; family Peronosporaceae; genus Phytophthora; species Phytophthora sojae. The sequence goes on along the minus strand of NW_009258121.1, from coordinate 2,617,459 downwards.
AGGTTACCGATGCGCCACTGTAGACGCCGTCGTAGCTGCTTCACCGTGCTGAGAAGGAAAATCGTACGGGAGGTGCAGCTGACGACGGTCTTCTAAAGCTGTCGAGAAGTGCGCAGACTGAAGCGTTTGGCTGATGTGCCGCGTCTCGATCGCTGTCTGTGCAGCCTTACCGTCAAATGCACCTTCTTGAACCTCGTCATTGCCCCAGTGCTCCGATGACCGTCGAGTTTTGGGTACAGTCTCATCGTTCAATGCGTTGTCATTTCCCGGCTCTTGGCCTGGGTGAATTAAGTCGTGCGTTGAAGGAGTTGCAGGCGTTCCAGGCACGGTGGTAAGGTCTTGCTGGGCGGGCGGAAGTCGAGAAATGAGTGACAAGAAACAAGTTCGACCAGATGAAGTTGTAGGCTTCACGTAAGAGTTACGAATGCTCTTGGCGCGCATGGACATTCATACATTTCGCTGTGGTTTTTGCGGTTTCGGCCGAGGCCAGACCAGATCGTCGAGTATTTTCGCGAACGACTCGTTGCGTTGCGGAGCGGAGCGAGTCCTCTATCGAAACTGTTCCTCCTATTTACGCGATGATAACTCCTCCAGTGGCTATATGTAAATGCACGAGGCAAAAAAGCTGAGGATGCAGCGACTTCGCACCACTCATCGATCGGCCATGACGCTTAGTACTATGTTCTGGTCTCTCTATCCTCTGTGCTAGAGCATAACGCAGAGTGTGGCTGCACGAACACCCACTTGTCCTCATTGTACGCTTGAAAACTAGTTCATGCCCTGCGTCTGCTGCTGTTTGAGACCTTGGTGATTCGAGAACCGGTTGCATGATAGGTACTTGCTGTCGAATGTAGGGTTGCTGAAGATGAAGATGTTGACTGGTCAGGTCCCTCTGTTTGCCCTCGCTGGGCGCGGTGCACAACAGCAAAGGACTGGGCTGAGCTTGGAGTTTGAAGATCCATTCTCTTCTTGTTGTTGCTTCAGCTTGAGGAGATCCAACAGAAGATTCAAGTGGTCTTCAGACTGCACACCCATGGAAAGCGACTTGGCTCGGCAACCTTGGGCCTTGCGAAGATCCAAATCATCATCCGTTTTGTCGGGATTTAGTTTCTTCACTGCTCGCTGCATTCTGAAGCAGTAGCGCTTCCAGACCCCCACGATACAGCCATGCTTGCGTTTACGTCCGCATCGATCCACAGGTACCGTCACTCTTGGATTCCCCACCAAAAAGCTGAAGAGCAGCAACTTCCGTCTCTAATTTAGGGAGATCAGCTCCTTACAGATGATACAGATGATAACCTCTGTAAAAGTAATCTTCTGTAAGACACGGAAGTTCCGTGTCTTACTTCCGTCACGGAAGCCCGACGGGGGTGTAATGGACTGCAGTATCTCCACAAAATGTCAGAATCGGAGCAGGCCGTCATCGAGATTTATCCAGCGCTTGATGTCGAAGCGCCCGCGACTCCCTGTAACCGGAACTTAAGCCCTGGTGTGCTTGTTACGTAGAAGGTGAGTTGAAAACTTCTCATACAGTCTTTAGCATGAACTCTTTGAACCGCTCCACCGCGTATGCTCTGTTCGCAATCCCTGTAAAGCGACTTTAGATTGGGCGGTGTAGCTTTGAGAGCGTCACCTCTGCATCGTTACGACCAAAGCACCACGATCGCTTTATACTACTGCTCCCGCTTGGATAGTTGCGCATTTTCTTAATCTTTCAGACGACAAGATATCGAATTATGGATTTAGTCGAAAGTGGTTGGGAGCGGAGCCGTCAGTTACCGCCACATATTTTGTATTTTGCCGTGGGATTGAACGTGCTTGCGTCGCCCGTTTGTTTTTAAAAAAGCCGGGGTACAGCTCGCCCCATCTCGTTTCGTCGTTTCATACTGATAGCAAAGCGAGATGGGTGCCTAGAACTTGTCACTGCTTGTTCGTCATGCATTTTAATGTAAGTGCAAAGGCACAATAAGCGAAGAACGAACACAGGCAATATAAAACAAAGACAATGGCCTGTACATGTATGTACACATGTATAGTACCTATATAAGTAGCGTTGGGCTGGGACCCCCAGCGTTAGTAAAACTGCTTGAAACTTCAACATGTTGCTCCGTCGCGGGAAGTATTACACGTAGCTCAAGTCGCTTGCCTCTGTTACTTTCCGTATCCTTTTCTGCGAGAATGGACATGTCCGCGGGTGTACCAGATCAATGCTTTGGCCACTTCTTACTTAAAAGTAGAGTAGTAGCTTGTCGGCGAGTGCATTTGAACTTCGAAGAACTTATCAAATCTCATGATATTGTAACAGGTACGGTACTCTGTACCGGGTGACGAGATCAGCGATCCAAGACGGAGAGCGGTGAGTGGCTGGATGCGAGAGCGCAGTCAGCTTGAGACCGCTCAGTGAAGAACCTACCTCGCGGGCCACAGACGACGAGAAGACGAGTACTGGCGAGCACGAGCAGCCGGTGACGATGAGAGACGAGCGAGGAGTGACGACCTTCGCAGACGACTGAGCAAGGGGCGACCTTCGCGGGTTGTCGCCGACAACGAACGACTGACGAGTGGGTGAGGCGGGCGAGATGCTGTCGACAACCCAGCTGACGAATCGACGAGTGAAGTGCGGCTAGTGACGACGCTATGGCGGAGCCACCAACAGACCAGAACGTGCATGAGTGCGGGGTGAGGCGGGCGAAGACCTGCGTGTCAGCGCCAGCCAACAGACTGATAACGCATGAGTGTGCGGGGTGAGGTTAGCTACGGCTGGCGTCGGATCTAGGCAAGGTGAACGAGTCGAACGTGTTGTACGAGTTGTACGAGTACTAACTGACGAACGAGTAGTAATACAAAAAGTAGGAACGGACGTGTTCCGGCACAGGACTCAAGTGGAGATCCTGTCGCCCAGCATGCGTTGAAGTTGCAGTATCGAGATCCTTACCACAACGGACCTTGGCGAGGACGCAGTAAAAGCACTACGAGCGACGACCCGCTGGTGAGCTGGCGTTATCAGACTCGTTACAATATCACAATATAACGATGACTCGGCATCTTGTTCCGCGTTGAGACTCTCAACTTGAGAGGTCTTGCCCTCATTTTCTCCACAGCAGTTCACCCCTAAAAATACGCGAGCACTGGCTGCTTAGCATCCGCAGTTCAAATAGCTTCTCTTCACGCAGATCGGTCTCGAACTACCACTACGTTGTCAGCGCTTCTAGACAATGGTTGGCTATCATCTTCTCGGAAACGTCAATCATCAGGAGTTTCTAGGCTACGTGTTTCTGAATCCACGTATTAATAATTTCCTTCCTTCCTGCCACTGAAATGTGCGCTGTGCCTAGGCAGAATCCTTTATTTCTTAGATTGCAGTGTTGGGATCGGAAACTTACAGGTGGCGATAAAACAAATATTTAGCGCTGTCAGGCTAACTGCTCAACCGAACTTGCAGGGTGACCCGATGAAGCCAGCAATTCGTTTCAAGTTTGATAAGTCAAAACTGAGGTCTAGCAGAACTCGATCGCGTAGGAGTAGGATACATCGGGTGCTTGCCCTTCGCTTTGACGATGTCCGCCCCGGTTTCCTCTCGTACAGGAATCCGGGGCGTACAGCGACAACGTAGGAGGATTCAAATTCTATTTGAAAAAAACATGGCGCAGCCGCAAACACATTTCGTCCGGGTCGCCTGAATATCTAACAACAACAAAAAGCTTTCAGCCTCGATTCGTCCAAATGGGTCTTGCCATTTATCAAGTACTTAGAAGTATTAAACTGAGCGTACCGTATTCATGTAGCATTAGGATGATATGATGTTTTGACAAGAACAGGATCCAGTAGTAGATTATTCTACACCACCAGTAGTAAATGGGCTCGGTAGGTCTCTGCGGGACACAATGTAGTCTCACACAAGGCAAGCTTAAATTATTCATAGTCTTCGTAGATAAAATTCCTAAGCGATTGCAGCTAGCTTTTTAATGGCCACACGAGCCATTCATAGCTCGATTAATTGGAACTAGACTTCTCCCGATTTCATACATCCGGAGAAGACATACCATGAGCTGCAGCTCTTATTGAGTCACCGCTAAATGAATTCATTCGCCACCGTACGTATAGGACGTCACCGCGTTGCCGGCGGATAGAGTTTGCTTTGGATAAAAATATGTTGAACGAAAAAACAAACAAACGATACTTCCCATCTTGGATCACACAAACTTTAAACTTGAAGTTGTTTCTTGCAAAGTTATAGTGGAATGTTGTATCTAAACCATCCGGACTCATTCCAATGACTGTGGGGATTCACACAATACCAGCCTGCCGACAATTTATGTCACGGCAAATTCATGTGACTACGCGATTTTCAATTACAATTTCTGAGAAACTATGCATGCAGAAGAAAAATCTGTCTGAGAGAGTAGGGTATTCAAATCGATAATTTTAACGCTAATGGGATGAGTAAGTACTGTGTTGAGTGTTTTGAAGCTACATGTAGTATAATACAATACAGTTATGTGGTAATGGCACCAGTTGTGCTCAAGGTCAGCATCATTAGCACCGACGCCTCAAATTGTCAGAGACCGAACAACGAACATATTGTGTATTAGCAAAAATTGTTCTTTCCACCAATAAATGTTTCCGGTGGAGCTCCATCTTCTCTGATGGTATCGTGTACATCTGACATCAATCTAGATAAAAATAAAAAAAGTATTTTAAATTTATAGCTTCGAGGCGAATAGGTATCTATCAAAACCTGTACTTAAGTAAGTGTCAATCAGACAATCAGACCGGATTCGTTCGAGTGCTATTTGATGTCGTGTGAATATTATCCGATGACATCCGCGGGGGAAGAAGCTAGCGTGGATATCGTTCGATGACATCCAAACACCTTCCCTAATCGACAGTTCTTCAAACTGCGAATAAACGGCGGACTTCCTGTCGGTGCTACGGAAGATAAAACAAGTTATCGATCACAGAGTTCCACCGACACGTTCTAGAGGTTCGTTGAACTAATGAAAATCTCCATGTTGTGTTCTCATTCAACTAGAATCTTCCTAGTTTATACGCATCAGATCCTACGATGCAAGATTAGCGAGCACTGGATGGTGTTTAGAAGCGAGAAGTTGCTTAAGAACTCGTGCGTTGCGTTTCGTCCGATCGTTTACCACTTTCCGTGGGATAGCTAAGTTTTCAGAGTCCGTGTTGCCCAGTATTGTGTCGCTCGTTGCTTGGGCGCTGTAGAGCTGCTCAATCTCAAGCTGTTGAATCCAACTGGCTGTTGAGTCTCCAGCAATGAAAACGTCACACGGTTTGTAGAGTTGTAGAATCCCCAATAGCTGTTTCGTTGCAGCACAGAATTCGAGGAACTCCACAGCACCGCATACACCATTAACAACAAGTGCCCTTGAAGCCGTTGAGGGATCATCGCTAGCACTCGATGCATCCAATCCGATACGTGAAGTTTCTTGCTCCAGCGCTTTGGCCAGTCCTTCCATCGCGATCGGCCCCACATCCAATGCGCGGAATGTCCACTCGTGCTCAAATCTACTCACAGGAATCTTGTGAGCCGCTCCGTCATCGCTGTCTTCCTCTCCATCATCAGCTTCCGAGTCGGGCCACAGCGAATGCAACATACTTGCTTTCCCCTCAGTAACGCGAGCATTTGGCAAGCATTGTGCTGTCACCTCTCGGAACGTTCGCCAACCACTTTCGGACGAGTGATTGAGCACGACATGTGCGCGCTCGCCTTCGTACGCGCCCAGCCTTTTTCGATCGAAAAAGTCTACTCCATCAGGTTCCACTAAGGGCTTTAGTCTTGCAGACTTCAGTTCTGATGCCCGTCGTTTTCGACTTTTCTTCCTAGTCTCGTCTTCGTCGTCGACTTCATCGGCTTGTTCTTCTTCTTCGTCCTCATCGTCGTCGTCTTCTTCTTCCACGACGATAGCAGCGCTGAGATCCTGCTCGTCTATGGGGGTCTCACCGACAACCCAATCGTTTGGCAGCAGGAGACGCACGCACTTGCGACTTGCCTTTTGCTGAATCTTCTCCACCGCTGGCACAAGGAGATCCCAGATACCTTTAGAGCTTGCTTTACCCGGTGGAAGATGCCCAGTCGGCTCCTTCTCGCTACCATTGTCGTGAGCTTCGTCTTCTAGAATCCCTTCTATTCGCGTGACCTCCGCATCATCTTCCCGTTGTTCTTCCTCTTCCTCACGTTCCGCGCCACTGCAGATCCCCTTAAGCTGCTTTACCGCATGCTTCGTATGCAGAACTCGGTAAAGACTCATGGCTACCTCACCAACGAAGTAGATTTCGTGAACGATCTCAAGCAGACCATCAATCATCCGCAGCTTCGACTCCAGACACTTCCCCCCGACGACTGCAGTAAGTAACCGAGGTACTTCGCCTTTTGGTCTGCCAGGTAGCTCTGGCTGTAACATTCTGGACCACACTGTGAGCTCCTGGTGAAGCGTTGGTCCCGTTAACGTCGGAGGTGTCAAGAGAGACGCCTCTTCCTTGCAGCCAAATAGAAATACTCCTTCGCATGACTTGGACGGAATCCCATCGAGGATACAAGCACTGATCATACTGGTGAAGATGCTCCGCAGTGCCATGGTCCCCTTTTCACTCAGAGTCTTTCCAGCGAGCTCAAATTTACTAAGATCAAGAGTTGATGGCGGTGGAGTCTCTGGCGGAGGTGCGGACATGGGAGCTGCAGGCGCTCCAGGTGTCCCAGGTTTTCCTTTGGCAGCGACAGAGCCCTTCTTTCCTGCCCCTGCTGCAGGCTTCTGAGGTTCGGATGGAGCTGGCGTCGCCGGTTTCGATGCCAACTCACGTTTTCGAGCGGCTTGTCGGATGAGATCAACTCCAGCCGCGTCTAAATGCTCTAGTAACAAGATTCTCGGGGTGATCGCTGTCTCCTGCTGCTCCGAATCCGTTTGTTCCTCTTTCCCAACAGCTTCATTCTCAAATCCACCAAGCGATACAGACGAGTTCAACAGTAGCTCTTTTCGTCCGAAATCAATCTGCCCCTGCACTTCCTCAACCCCAGAGCAAAATACAACGTCCTTCTGGATCGCACGCTGCATTACCTGAGCAGCGCCCCGGAGAGACAGTTGTGATTCCAAGCGCTGGAGCAATGTCTTCATCACTGCCACTTCTTCTTCCTCACCTTCGTCACTTTCTCGACCCTTGCTTTCCTCTGTCTCCCCACCGGCTTGGCTTGTTGCAGCTGCCTTGGCTCTCAATTCAAGTCGGGCAACATTGCGGAGTAACTTGTGCATCGCTTTTGTCAGAGGCGGCCGACTTAACTCGCTTACCATCACTACTGTGTGGACAAGTGGATTCGTACTCGGTAGCGCATCTAGCACCTTCAACAGCGATTCCGCGGCCTGAGCAACTTTTACGGGAACAAAATTCGGGTGTTGAACCAATTCTTGGGAAAAACGCCATGCCAATTCGATCTTCGGGGAAGCTTCATCGGCCGGTGCGGCAGTTCCTCGGGTTTCCAGCTTTACCAAAGAAAACCACGACGCTAGATCTAAGTCCAGCTGCACCAATAGTACCCCAGAATTGCCAATAATCTCAGGACTCTTAGGCAGAGATGGGCTGCCAGTGCTATCGGTCGTTGAAGAGTCATGAGGTGGTTCGGTGATCGAAGCTGGGGGCTTTATCATCAACTGACTAACTGACAAGTACGACGCCTTGTCACCCAGCCACATCTTCTGATTTCGTCGATGTTTCTGCTCAAACAGCGCTTGATGGTCTTGGTCTCCACCAACAGCCTCGTCGATAGCGCGCATTATCAACTCCCCCACACCCTCAAGTTTAGCTGCTTGTGCACTAGAAGCTGCATTCGTTGCCTTTGCGATCTCGCAGACTGCTGGAGTTTCGCCACACAAGCTCCCAATCCTCTCGTACAAACGCTCCTGCAAGCGCCTACTGCTGTATGGAGCGATGTAGGCCGAGAAGCGCATAGTATCAAAGGCCTCTTGGAGGTTCGGCACCAGCGAGTATATCTCATCTTCTAACGCCTTACGACGAGCAAGTCTCTCGTTCTTACGTGCTTCACGGGGACTTATACGTTTAGATTTTGCAGCATCAATCTCTCCAGTCTCACTTCCTTCTCCATCACCACCATCCTCTGAATTCTCCGCTTCTTCGTTTTCGTCTTCATCTTCGTCGTCATTCTCATCATCCTCTTCAACTTCCTCGATCACCTTTTTTAACTGTTGCGTCAATCGACCTATCTGGGCATTTTGCGCTTCATCAGCCTTTTTGCAAAGCTCTCGGAGTGTTTCCAAACGCCAATTCCACTCCTGAACATGAAGCGCTGGGAGTGAAGCCCTCTTGGTTAGCTCCTGCTGAGCGTCAGCTTCAACCCCCAAATTCGCGTCGTTACTCTGCTCTGATGATACCACGGGAGGTGCATCGTTGGGCCTTTCAGCGGTCTCAGTTCCCTCCTGACTCTCTCCACTCTCTTTATTGAGACTTTCCTCGTCAACTGGTTCTTGGACGGGCAGAAGAGCTAGTAATATTCCTTGAGCACGTTCGTAAAGCTCGTGGCAAGAACGCACCAGATCTGGGCTGAAATATACGTCGCTGAACTCAGTGGTCCCGTTCGCCTCGTAGAACTTGGTGACATCAGTGCATGGCGTCAACTCGGCAAACACGACTGGCTCTGGAGGCCTAACGCTGTCCAGAATTTCATCGACGAGGTTTGCAACGAAAAAGTGACTTTCTCGTTCCTCGACACGGGTGAGCTGCATTTCACGGCGTCTCCAAGCAGCGAAGTTGTCCTCAGCGACGCAACTCAATCGAACTTCAACAGGTAAATCCTCCGAGGTCACAATCTCTTCGCCATCCGGAGTCGCTCCGAAACAAATTCGGGGCTGGGGGTCTGCATCTAGCAGCCACTTTTCCAAGAACACGCCGGCTTGGGACGACTCGAAAGAAAACACAAATTGCTCAGTTTCTCCAGGCAGTAGTGTGCCTCCAAGTTTGGATACCGAAGTAATCGTACACTGCTCCAGCTCCTGTTCTTCCTTGCGAGTGCGGCGTCCGCGTATATGGGCTGTCAGCTCCGCGTGTTCGTCCTCGAATGGAGCGCGCCACCACTGGTAATGAACAATCGTACTTCCATCGTTGGTAAGCGCGAGCGATCGCTGTTCTTGTTCACCTACGGGAGTGTAAAAGCTCAAACGAAGAGGCGGATGGCATGGCTCGGCGTTATAGCTAATGTCATTGCTCTCCGTGTTCGGCACGCCATCTTCATCCGCAACATAGCCGATTCTTAAACTCGGTCCGATAAATTGGTCGCTTGTCGCCACTTTCTTCACCGACTTTGGAGGACTGGCATACGAACGAAGTCGACGACGGCGTGAGGGTTCGTCATCTGCAGAATACGCTCGAATGGACCCTCCATCATCATTATCACTGTTTGCGTCTTCCAATGTGCCGGATGCCCACGCAAACAAATCAACTGTGCCAACAGCGAGGTTACTACTGGCACTTCGCTCCACCTCGTGGGGTTGCAACACCTCGAGCTGCTTACGGAGGCGCCATTTCTTTCGCGCTAGCAGATCCAGGGACCGCTTTTCGAGCTTGGACAATGGTCTTGATGCCTCGTGCTGATTGTCATGATAGTCAAGTGGGCGTCGAACTCGAGGACCAAGTTTTGTGCTCTCGCGGATGGGGCAAAAGAGTCCACTGAAGATGTTCCCCACGGGGACGAACCGTGTGCCCTCATTTCGCAAACTCACGAGCCAGATATCTCCCCCAACCTTGTCACTCAGCGGCCGAGCTTTCTGCAACGCATCATACATTTCACGCTGCTCACGATAAGATGCAGCTCGACTCATCACAAGTTCTTGCGGGGCTTTGCCTAGCCGCCGGGCCGCACGAACTTTGAACGTTTCCCAATCGCGGTTCATCTGGCGCCATTTACGCAGCACATTTTGCTGGCGTTGTTGAGCAACTCGCTCGTGGATCGGCAGTGAGTTGAGCCATTTCCGATGTGCCACCGCCTCCTCTCGGCGCTTCCGCGCATCGTTTTCCAGCTCTTGCTGCATCAACTTCCGAGCGGCGGCGTCTTCCCCGGTTGCTTCAGCACTACCATCGATTCCGTCTAGCTGAATTCGACTCATCGTCTTGCGCTTCATGGACGCCATCATGTGCTGCGGTGATGTGGCTGCCGCACGCAGCTCGGATGCACTGGGGTGTCCACGCTGCTCAGCTAAGAAGCGGTCGAAGCGTTCGACATCCTCCTCGCCACCGAGTGCTGCATATGAAGCCAGCTTTCCGGATCGAGCGTCTCGACTGTGGTGCTGGTTCACGACGGCTGACGGGCCCTCTCCACGAGTTGCAGCAGGCACGACCTTAGCTGGCTCATCAGGAATCGCTCGTGCAACGATAATCGTGCGCGTCTTGCGGCCATTTGGAGCCCCCGAGCTGTTGGCTGTGGATGGCTTCCCACCGGACGAAGCGAGGCTCGACTTGGACGCGGACTCGTTCATCTTTCTGCTCCTTCGACTTGTCCGAGCCCGACGGGCACAAAGCGTCACTAGGCGCCGGTTGACAAACGTCGCGGATCTTTATGGCTTGGCCAGAAGGAGGCAAGCGCCTGCCGCTTTGGGATGCGATCTACAATGGAGACACCGTGGCAGCTCAGAAGCTGCTCGTGACGGCAGCAGGTGCAGCGCAGGTTAATACCCCACACGGAGTACGTAGCCTTGAAGGTGCAGTCTTTGCGCAGAAAACCTCAACACTGTCGTAGCTTTGGCAGCAGACGAGTGTACACGTTGCAGTGCATCACGGCCACGCCAAGCTCCTGAAGCATTTACTCTTCACTGGTGCCGATGTCAACGCTCGGACGGTATAATATACATCCATAGCAGACACTTGCCAGGACTGAACTAAACAGCACGCACACAGATTAACGGCACGACACCGCTGCACGTCGCCGTCGAGATCAACCGCCGGGATATCGTGCAAGACCTGCTGCTCGCAGGCGCCAACCCGCTACTCCGCAATGTAAAGTAAAGTCCCCGTCACCCTCGTCAGTCCTATTCACCCTACAAGACTCACGCCTCGCTGCTCTCAGTTCACAGGCCAAACCCCTCTCCAGCTCGCCACGAGCCGCGGGTTGAAGCCCATCGCCATGCTACTCCGCCAAGGCGTCGACAGCCAGCAGACCTTGGCCAGCCTTGAAGCTGCAGCTCACCAAAATGCGAAACGCAGCAAACCTTCCCAGCGCGGCTAGAAGCACCCACCCACACATAATCCTAAACTCGTACCCTGTCTGCACTTGGAAGCCTGGTTAGCATTGCATTGCAGCCTTGTATTGTGCTCATACATGTTGAGTCGAGTAGTTCGCTATTTGTGTTTGTGTGTCTCTGTTGTCCGGCATCGATCGATCGCTCACCTCCGGCCCCTTAGTAGCGTCTCGTCCTCTAGAAGAGCGGGTCGTCCTTCATTGGGGCGCTACCGCCCTTGAGCGACTCGGGCGCCGTGAACATCCTGTCCACACTGGAGAGGTCGAAGCTCTCGAGCTCCTCTCCGTCCGGGTCCACGGCCGGGAACACGCCCGTGGTGGGGCTGCGCTTCTCGACGCCGAAGACCGGCGGGTTCATGACGCTCACGGCGTGCAGCTCGTCGCTCGTGGCCTCGATCTCCACGGCCTCGGCGGCGTTGAGCGCCACGAGCGAGCCCTCACTCACGTCCTGCGTCTGGCCCTTGCCCACGTCCAGCAGCCGCACGCGGCCGCTGCCGCGCGTCACCAGCAGCGCGTACACGTGGTTCTGGAACTCGAGACGCACGGGCGCGCCCTTCTTGAGCACTTCCTGCTGCAGAGAGAAGCCGCACTCGTCGTTGCGCACCAGGTAGCGCCTGCCACGGACGGACAACGGGCGTCAGTGGGCAACCATCACTCTTGTGTTTCCTTCCGGCAGACGAAGACACTGGGGACGTACCGCGTCTCGAGGGCGCCGTCGTCGCTCGTGATCACGCGGCGGCTCTGCTGCACGTCCTCCAGCGAGCGCACGAGGAAGCTGGAGGGCGCGGAGGCGTGTAGTGCGCGCGACAGCGGGCGCGAGGCCTTCGGGGCCAGGGTAGGTAGCCGCAGCATCATGGCGAGAGAGCAGCAGGCAAGAAGAAGATTAATGCGCTGCGATCCACTTGCAGTCGGAAGAGGAGTGATGGTCGTTTGCGCTACTGTTCCGTTTTCATGGTACGTTTGGACATCTTGTATAATTTGTGTATCCTGTAGGATTCAATGCACATGCAGGTTGAGTTCACGAGCCTCTCAGAACGTATCGCCATATTGAAACGCAGTGACTTTTCCGACCTTCTCTTTGACAGTATCAGAACGCTCTGCGAAAATAAACCGCCTCGAGGAACAATGGCCCGCGCCAAGACGACGACGCTAGACGGCTCGACGATGGGCGGCGCGGGGCACGCGGCCCCTCCCGCTGCTGCACGCGCGCACGGCCGCCACCTGGCGTGCTTCCGCCCGAAGCGCCGCTTTCGGCTGGCCAAGGCGGCGTCGCTCCAGGAGCCGCTGGAGGACGTCGCAGCCGGGCGTCTTGACCTGGCGTGCCACTGCGAGCGCCAGGTGCTGCAGTGCCTCGCGGACGCGCAGGACCAGTCGGACGCCGCGCTGGCCACGGCCGAGGACCTGTACAGGTACCGCCTGCGCAAGTGGGGCGAGCGCTTCGCCGCGCGCGACTGGGCGCAGGAGCGCGTGTGCCAAAAGTGGAAGGAGAACCAGAAGCGCTTCACGCAACAGGCGCCAGACGACGCCAGCAACACGAAGAAGGCACCGGCGGGCAAGAGCGTCAAGATGGCCTTCTCCACCTTCGCGACGGCGGCGGAGCTCATGCTGCACTCGCGCCAATTCGATGCGCTGCTGAAGGCCGGCGTGTCGCCGCAGCTGCGCGGCCAAGTCTGGTGGATGTGCAGCGGCGCCGCAGAGCTCCGCCGCGCGGCCAAGGAGTCGTACCCGGCGCTGCTGCATCGGCTGCACACGCTCAGCAAGTGCGCGGAGATGGACATCGAGAAGGACCTGCCGCGGACCTTCCCGCTCTCGCTGCGCAGCTCGATGCGCCAGTCCCAGGAGCTGTCGGAAGATGGCGACCACTTCGGAGAACTACGCCGCGTGCTGCAGGCTTATTCACTACGCAACCCGACGGTCGGATACTGCCAGAGCATGAACTTCCTTGCTGCAGTACTGCTGCAGCAGATGGGGGAGGAGGAAGCGTTCTGGGTGCTGGCATCCATCGTGGAGGAGCTGACGCCGCAGTACCACACGCGCACGATGACGGGAAGTCGTGCTGACCAGCGTGTCTTCTCAGATTTGGTGACGCAGAAGCTGCCCGTGCTGGCCAACCACCTGCAAACGCTGGGCGTGGACTTTGAGCCGTTCACGCTCAAGTGGTTCCTGTGCCTCTTCCTGAACACGTTGCCGTTCGAGCCGGTGATGCGGATTTGGGACGTGTTCTTCTGTGAAGGCAGCCACGTGCTGCTTCGAGTGGGACTCGTGCTTCTCAAGCTGAACCAGCCCCGCATCATGGCGTGTGATGACGCGTTGGATGTGTACGAGATGTTCAAGGTTTCGCACGAGACGCTGCAGGAACTCACGGCACCTTATCGATCAGGCCTACTGAATCGGGACGAGTGCGTGTGTGATACGTTGATGAGGCTGACGATGGACAAGTCCTTCCTGGGAACGATTCCGTTCGATTCACTCCACGAGTTGCGTCAATACTACCAGGGAGAGATTGAAGCGGAACTGCAGGAGGCTGAGGAGCGACGCCTCGAGCGGCAACGCAGTGCCGAGTCGAAGCGTCGAGGAAGTGAAGCGAACAATAGGTGTAGCTCGCCTGGTGACAGCGAAGATCGCGCCCTGATGATGGAGTACGATTTCGTTGATGACTACGCGTGCAGTTCCGGCTCCGAGGGCTCCCCGGCGCGTCAGATCCGATTCATGGATCTTTACGACAGCGACGACTCCACGGGCGACTACTTTGTGGACGTCATGTACGGTTTCTCCCTCGGACATCACAGCCGCTAAGCGAGAGAGCGTCGGGAGAGAAGGAAGAGGTATCTATTTTATTTGTTTCCAAAGCGAGTGCTTGCTAAGGACATTGGACCAAACATGATGCACGATCAAGCAACGCTCGCTCGCTGTTACTACATTCGACTCGCTTTGCGAGTATTCTTGCTATTGCTGTCCTATCTAATACACTACATGTATCTACGGCATCTTCGGGTGCAGCGCGTTGTACAGGAAGTCTACCGCCTGTGTGTACGCAGAGGGGTCACGAGCATCGTAGTGCTCGCCCTCAACGCGCAGGACCTTGGACGGGCCAGCATACTTGCTGGCAAGTTCTTCGCTCTGCTCCTTGGACACGTAGCGATCGTTGTTTGCAGCGACGAACAGCGCGGGGGCATAGCAGAGCTCCACGAAGTCAACGGGGCGCAGCAGTTCGATGTCCACCTCCGTGCGCTTCCTGACGCTCTTGTTGATAGCCGTCACAGCCACCTTCATCACTGCCTTGGGCACGGGGAATCCCTCCTGCTGCATTTCCCGCAGCAGCCCCTCGTTCACCTCCTTCATGGACGCGTAACCGCTGTCGAGCACTACAGCGCGGATAGGCTTGAGCAGCTTGGGGCCTTGCCCCATTCGCAGCACGTGCGGCAGCGTCTGCAGCTTGGCCTGCATCTTCTTGTTGGCAGCTCCCGCCGCGCGACTAGCGAGGTTGGTCACGACCGGGAAGGCGCCCATGCTGTGCGCGTAGAGGCAAATGTCCGACACGGAGTCGTCCTTCTCCACGCTCTGCAGCACGGCCAGCAGGTCCACGGACTCGTTCCAGCCCATGGTCACGTACACGCCGTCCGACAGGCCCGAGCCGCAGCAGTCGAAGGCCAGCACGGAGAAGCCGCGCTTGAGCGCCGCGTCGCGCACGCGCAGAGCGTCCAGCCTCGAGCCGACGTTGGAGTGCAGGTAGATCAGGCAGGGCGTAACGGCCGGCGTGCTGCTGCCCCGCGCGAAGAGCTGCCAGTGCGAGCAGCACACGCGCAGGCCGCGGTCGTTCACCAGGTCGAAGTCTCTGCGTCTGGCCTCCGTCACGTCGTCCTGCGTCGGGTCCACGGAGAGCTCCGCCACCTGGAAGCGCTCGGGCCCGAGCTCGTGCACGCTGTAGCGCGCGCGCTTGGGACGGATCACGAGCTGCACCACGTCGCGGTAGCCCTTGCCTACCAGCTGCTTGACGCTGGCATCGCCCGTGCCGCCGAGGCGCTTGAGCTCCGCCTCCAGCTCGCCCTCGGCGAAGATTTCCATCTCGCTAGACACACCGTTGCCCATGGTCGTCGTCCTTATAGGTAGTGCTGGTGTCGTGAGGCAGCGGAAGTGCGAATGACCAGCCAGACAGACGTTGATACAGACCACGATGGGAGGGAGGCTGGCTTGACCCAAGTGGGACCCCACCAGACCAGATGACGGTCTACGCTGCAAGAGACTTGCGTAAACTATGCCACGCTGATTCCGACGTGACATCACCGGTTCACGTGTTGCAGTTTGAACGCTTTTTAATCGTTTCCGCGCGAGATGTTTCAAAACGACTTGCATGTGTCCATGGCACCACGGTCTCACAAGGCGCTTTGCCGGTCGAGACATTGATGGGCTACTGGCGCAGGACCATAAGGCTATCAGTGTCAAGCCAAGAAGAGGAATTGGTGGTACGATGGCATAAGTGAGTGCACGGTCAGTTCGTTGGTCAAACTCATAAGTCTTACAGTCGTTCATGTCCATTGCTGTGCGTGTACCTCCAACCCTTATCGGTTGCTCTCGATGGCAGCCAAGCCACTCATCATCGCGTCGGTATTGACACTAGGATACTCGATCGGAGCTGGAGCAGCAGCTCCAGTAGATGCTGCGTCTGTTGTTTGAGGTCGAACTGCGTCTCTTTGAGGTGTTTCCAGTGGCGGGGGCTCGATCGGGTCTGGACTGTCACGGTTAGGAGTGTCCGGAGCTGTGCTGCGTGCTATCTACTCATCGAATCGTCGATAGGGCCTCAGTACAGAACCGATTCAACAAGTAAAGTAAACCAACAACTTACCCGCGTGTAGATGTACGTATCTACTGGGCGCACGACCAGACCAATATTGATCACGATCACTAGGGTGGTGACCTCCGCGAGCAATGTGTTTACCCAGACATACCGCCAGAATCCTGGCGGAGTGACCACCAAGAGCTGAATGGCACAGCCAGCGTTAGAAAATGAAACCCACGCCAACCCCAGCAACAAATCCTTACATTCAAAAGTAGCAAGAATGTAGGCATCAACAGGTAGCCGAGGAAAACAAACCGAAAGCGCCTATCATAAATAAACCATAAAGTCAGCCCGGTTGCTGCAATTGGAGTGAGTGCGAACCACACCGTCCATACTGAAATTGCTCGAGCTTCATGTACGTGAGAGGCGTCACGAAGCAGTTCCATCTCTCGTAATTGACTGCCAGCTTTAGCTGCGCGATAGTGAAGTTCAGCGCGACGATCACGCCCAGCATCATCATGGACTGCAGAGCGTACTCCGACAGCACGAATCCGCGGCATTGCGGCGCGTCGGTAGGACGACACGTCGCCTTATTGACTGATACGACAAGATATATCACCGCTAGCAGTAGCAGTGACAACGCTTCTCGTCGTGAAAGCCGAGCTCGGGTGATCGACCATCCTAGCGAGCCGAGGACGGATACACCCAGCAGTGCCGCACTGGTAGCGCTTTCTCCAACATCCTGTGCAATATCCAAAGTCGTGTTTATCTTCCCGTGCGAGCTACGCGCACTGTAGAACGCGAGTTTCA
The DNA here is from genome assembly GCF_000149755.1 of Phytophthora sojae. Taxonomy (NCBI): domain Eukaryota; phylum Oomycota; class Peronosporomycetes; order Peronosporales; family Peronosporaceae; genus Phytophthora; species Phytophthora sojae. The sequence goes on along the minus strand of NW_009258121.1, from coordinate 2,600,615 downwards.
GTGCCACAGAAAGCGCTTTCGCTTGTAGTGCCGCTTGGAACACATAGCAGATTTTCTGCACGAAGAGAAACAAGTGAGCGTGCTCAATAATTGTTTTCAGATTTCAAAAACAAACAATCAATTTCCTTACTGGAACCGTGCGACGCCGAACGTAGCATTCCAAGATCCAAAGCACCATTGCAGCGAGATACACTCCAAACAGCACTGCAAAACACCAATATTATGATACTTCAAATATCCAAAAAAAAAATACTTAAGTAACATGTTTAAAGTTAACACTGCACCTTTATAGAGCGCTCGCAGCCCAAGCTCTTGAATCCCCAAATGTTCCGATAACTTGCCGTCGTAACCTAGATTCACCATGCTTGCGCGGCCCTGACGCCGAACACACACACAAAAAACAGCTTAGCGTACAACTTCCACCGGTAGACAATTTATCCTTCCGTACCGTGACGTGCACTGATGCGTCGCCACAGACCTGGGCCTGCAATGTATATTGACTCGGCTTGCGGACATGGAATGACACCGACCAAGGCCGTGCAGCTAGTGGGTCAGGTGGCGGAACAGTGAAGCGCATTGCTGCCGGGTAGTGACACAGCACGTAGTTGCTTCGAATGTGGACCTCCCGTAGCTTGAGTACCGCGTACGCGCGCCATTGGTCGTTGTCGTACAACGTGAACACTACAGGAACCTCTGTCTCATTGTTAGCTCCAGCAACGTGGAGTTCTGTCACCTGCAGCTCCACCCTTGCACCCCGCTCCATGCCGAAACCAGCGATAACGGACTGCGTGTTCCAGCGGAGTCGAGGCCCGCCCACAGTTGTCTGGCCAGCAAGAAGTGACTCTGGGTCCTCATACTCGAACCGCAAGTCGAACGCAGTTTCAATGCCGTCCCCGCCCCACCAGAGCGCAGCAAAGCACACCACAGCCAGCACCCAATGCCGCATTCCTCGCAGGAAGATGATACTTTTCGCAAATGTAGCCATCTTCCGCGAAACGACGCAGAGTCTGATTCGCCAAAATACTCAACCCAAACAGCCTCGGATTGGTCAAAACCTCACCTCAATTGAACTGGACGGATTTTTGGCGCATAATCCCCATAACGGCAGCTGCAGGCATGGCGTCGTGCCCTACATGCCGCGCCGCCGCCGCCCCGGGCGCGCGCGCCTGCTCCCAGTGCGGCGCGCGCTTGTCCAGATCCTCCTCGTCCGTGCTGGCCACGCGCGCGGTGGGCAGCGCGTCCACCTCGGCCGGCATCAGCCGACGCAACGTGCCCAAGGAGCGCGCCAAGAAGAAGAAGCCCAAGGACAAGGACAAACCCAATGACAAGGACAAGGACAAACCCAGAGAGGTGGAAGTGCCGCCCGCGGCGTCGGGGGACCAGGCCGCGGCCATCTACAAGCGCATGCTGGCGGCCGTGCGCGGCGCCAACAAAGACCACGACGAGGTGGTGGCGGCCTTCAAGGCGGACTGCAAGCAGTACGGCCAGGGCGAGCTGCGCGCGCGGGTGTTCTACGAGCGCCTGGGCGTCTACTTCGGCAGCGAGCTCATGCTGGAGCACATGCTGCCGCAGCTGGCCAGGCTCATCCCGGACGACAAGAAGAGGAAGAAGTTAGTTAAAGTTCACGTTAAACACAAGCGCGCGGGTGGGTCCAATGCGGTCGTCACAGTGGGGGCTAGAGCCTCCACCCACCCACGACGACCTGTGTCCACTTCGGGGAGGGTGGAGAACCCGCCGCTGCCGGTTTCAATGAGACCGTCCGGAGACAGGAGACCGTACTCGGCGTCGGAGCTCATTCGACGAGACAGCATCGAGAGCGACACGTCCAGCAACAACAGCGGAGAGATGGTCCCAGCGGCATCGGCCTCGAGACTCGCCATGACGCGACATGCAGACACCCCCAAGTGCGCCATCTGCAGCGAGGTGTTCGATATCAAGCGGCGCAGACACCACTGCAGGAAGTGCGGCGCCAGCGTCTGCCACTCGTGCAGTCCAGCAAGGATGCTGATCTCGCCTGACCAGGTGGCCAGCGAGAGCATGAAGAAGAAGTACGACCCAGCACACCCGCAGCGCGTGTGCACGATCTGCGCGCCGATCTTGCAGTGCTTCCAGGACGGACTCAACTCGCAGTACGCGAACTGCCACAAGGAGAACCCGCACGAAGCCAAGACGCGACTGCATCTGCCGTACAGCCGATCACTGGAGAGCGCGTGTCGCTCGGCTGCCGACATCCTCGGCAACTTTTTCCGACCGGACTTTGGGGCTGACAGCGACCGCTACATCCCCGTGAATTTCCTCAAGCGAGCCCAAGGCATTGCGTTCCTGACGGTTATCAAGGCAGGGTTGCTTATCACAGCCAAGATGGGGACAGGTATTGTGATCGCCAAGCTGGACGATGGCTCGTGGTCGGCGCCGTCTGCCATTGGCACGGCAGGTATAGGCGGTGGACTCGAGGGAGGTGGCGAGCTTATCGAGTTCATGATCATCATGGGCTCCAAGAAAGCCGTCAAGGTTTTCCACCGTACTCAGGTGAACGTTGGTGGCGGGTTGAGCGTGGCTGTCGGACCCTACGGACGTGATGCAGTCGCCCAAGCTGCTGCTAGCCGAGGAGGATTCAACGCCAATTACAGCTACTCTCACAGTCGTGGCCTTTTCGCCGGTATCTCGCTCCACGGTGCTGTCATCACGGCCCGAACAGAGATGAACAGCAACTTCTACGGCCAGAAGCTTACGCCAGAGGAAATTTTGAGTGGAGCGGTCCCGCATCCGCGCGCTGCCCAGTGTTTATACGACGCCATTGACCAGGCCATGGACGGGATCGCTCAATTCGAGGCTTCTGGGGGATCCCAACGGCGCCCATCGACGGCAACTGCTCCCCAAGGACGATGCAGTTCATGCCGATGCGACCAGTTCGTCGCCAAAGCTTTCTCCAAGAAGTGCAAGACTTGCTCGCACATACACAACCCCGCCACTTAGAGCAGGGTACCGATACCTGCTGCAGGCAGGCCATGGTGCCCGACGGGGCGGAACGCACAATTTTTGACTAAATAAATATCTATGCTCTTGTTGCAGGCATCTTCCTAGTGGCGTTCCGAAGTCAAAGTTCTGGCCGAGGGCCAAGTGCTGTCCCCAAGTATAGGCTTGTCCCCGTTACGTTTTTTTTTGCTGGGGCAGCGCAGTCAGTCTCCATCGGGGTCGTCGTCAAGATAAATGGTTGCTCGCTCCGGAACTCTGCCTAGAGGCGTGTGGTCTCCCGAAGCCAACGCAGCGCGCCAAGTTCCTGTGGATAACGATGCCGTGACGAAAGCAATCGCTGCGTTGCCGCCTGCCCACGTTTTCCGTCGAGACTTGCTGGCGTATTGTACGCTGCGCAACTTGATACCTCACCCACAACTCCTTCCGTTGCATCCTGATGAAGAGGAACGTCTAGGTGCCGCGTCCAGCGAGGCTTCGTCCAGCAGCAACATCTACGATGTGAGTGAGGTGGAGCAGATCTCGATCAAGCACTGGCAGCTTGATGATGGGAACTGCCGCGGCCTGTGCTACGCCCTCCCGCTCTCAACGAAGGTTCGCTCGGTCTGGTACGCTAGTGAATCTATACACTGCCTGGTTGAGATTGATCATCTGACTTGTAGTGTTGGTATGGCGACAGTCTCTTTAATGTAGGGTTAAGCAAGGAGCAGCTAGGACTACTGTGCTCGACGATTCCGAAAACACACGTGACTGCTCTACAGTTGGAATGGAATCCTGTTAACGTTGCACCCACCGAGGAGACTAATCTTGCAGATCCTGTATCTAACTCAAGTCCTCCTCAACCTGCAGCTACTCGACCCCCCTCAGCCCCAAGAACAGCTTTTAGACCGCCATCAGCTGGAGTGACAAGTAAACAGCACCACGGCACCCCACACGCTGGCGACCAGGAGAAAGAGTTGAGTGAGGCTCAAAAGCGTGAGCTGAGTATGCAGCAAGAGCTACAAGCAGGAGGAGAGGAGGACGCGTCGGAGATATTCGCCCAGCTGCTGACCGAGGGATCTGCTCTGGTGTTCCTGTCGCTGCGAGCTAATGGTATCACCTCACGCGGAGCATTGGCGCTTGCAAAAGCCGTCCGGAACAACAAGACACTCGAAGCTCTGAACCTGTTCCAAAATTCGATTGGAGATGCTGGAGCACGTGCCTTCGCGCATGCTCTACCGTTCAATACGACGCTCAAGACGCTTTCCCTCGCTAACAACAAGATCTCCGGATGGGGGTAAGTTCATGATGAAAGGACCATCGCATTGACTCTTCTTGCCTAACTGTTTTTTCTTGCTTAGAGCGAAGTTTCTCGTGGACGGGCTGACAAAGTACGCAGCTCCGCCGGAACTCCTGTCCGAACTAGACGCCGCAGAGAGTCAAATTCAAGCTCAGGTACATGATAGTTGATCTCACATTGCTTACTTCATGAAGCTAATTTCCTCGTTTTCTGACAGATGGACCAAGCCAAGAAGGCCAAGAAGAAAATCGATCGCGCGACGGTCATCGCCCAGCTTGGATTGCCCACGCTAGAAACTATCGATGGGGTACAGTTCGCACCCGGAAATTCCACACTCGAGGAGCTTCTGCTCAGTGGCAACGTGCAGCTAGGCCCGGATGATATCGAGACGCTGAGCGAGGCGCTTGACAACTTCCAACCAAAGCTTCAGGCCCATCTGCGTTGTATCAAACTACAGCGGCTACCGAGGCTGCATGTCCCCAAAACTCATGAACCGCAGCACGTCTCCGAGTTTATCCTACTGTAAACTAGGACATCCAGCCGAATGAATACAAGGTACATGTAAATGTACGCACTCTTCTTGATGCTTGTGCTTCAACTTTGTATCTCATTCCTAGATAAAAATGATGCAAATGATCTGCTACTGTACAGTGATGGCCTCCCCATCCTGGAAATCCTCTGAGAAGGGACCATTTTTTTCATTTCATTTCAAGGTTGAGGTTAGATTGAGTTCCTTTATCCTAACTAAGATAACGACCGACGCATCCACCGTCAACACCGAGCTCATATCTCCTGATGCCCCGCCGAATAGTTGAAACAATCTACTCGACTTCCGTCGATTTGGTACCGCGGACAGCGAACGCGGTCCCGCTGCTCCTTCAGCAGCGCCTGCCCTCCGAAGCTTGAGTTCTCCACTGCATTTTCCTGGGCCGACTTGCGTTCCTTCTTCTCAATGTGTTGCAGGCCACCAGCGAGCGCCTCAGCAGCGCTTTATGCGGCGACGTGTCGTCACCTTCCCCGAGTCAGCCGTATCTGGGTCTCTGCCACTGCGATTTTCTTCGCCCCGCCGCGCCATGAGTGCACCATGAGAGGACCACCCCGTCGCAGCCAGTCCATGTAGCGCAGGCCACGTTGACTGACAGCATGCTCCCGCGCGTCACTACGAGTGCTGTGGAGGGTGTGCGCACGTTGGAGTGCCGCACACCCGACGATCTGGTGACCTGCCAGTATCGCACGCAACCTTTGTAGGCTATGACTGCAGTTTGAGCGAAAGTTTCCGGGCACCCCGCTCAGTGCACGCTTGGATACTCCAGACTAAGGCACGATGACCCACGTTCCACCCGTAGTGGCCGCCGTCGTCGCTCTGATGCTGTTTGCGGCGGCCAACGCCGATCAAGATCCAATCCCTTCTCTGACTGGCGCTCCATCACTGAAACTCCATGTTACACTCAAGCACAAGTCCTCGAGGATTCACGGTCAGTCCGAGTTCGACGTCTTCGCCAAGCCTATCGTGTCGAAGGACGGTTCCAGAGTGCTGTACGACGGATATTCGACGTTTATCGACGAGGGTGCTGCCTATACGTACTTGTTTGTGAATGGAGCGGGCTACGTAATGACCAACGACACAGCTAAGCTTACCAACTCGGAAACAGTTCGGTGCATCCCTCCGAGCGCGTTGCCATTCCACACCATCCGCCCAGCGCTGAATGAACTCGTAGCAATTCCCAGCGCATCAATAGGCGACGAATCTATCGAGTGCGGGAGTGGAAGACTGTTCAAGACGACATTCTCTGGCGCTCGCGTCGCAGTGTGCGGCTTGGGATCTTCGGGCCCCACCGCTTACAGCAGCGACTTCACCATCCAAGTGAAGTACCTCAATAACCTCTCCGCACCAGCGTTGAATCGGACGATTTTGACTTGTCCTACTGAAGCGAATTCTATCGTTATGACACCGACTGCCGCAGCGTTGCTTACTGGCAATGCTGTTCCGCCTACCAGCTCGAGGAATCTCAAGATCACAGAGCACATGGCAATGGAGGCATCGACATGCAAGTGCAAGTCGAAGCCTCGACCGTGCGTCTTCTATCACGGAATTGGCAACTACCACGAAATGGAAGAGCTGCAAGATACTCCTAAGAACACCAGCGGTAGAATGGGGAAAATGAACGACCACGCGCCGTGCTGCACCACGGTCAAGTACGCCGTCCTGAACACGATGGACTACAGCTGGACGAGCGACTCGCTGCAGCAGAAATTCTGCGATCGCGCCCTCAGATTGAGCGAAACCAGCGACGCGGAGTCGGGGATTATCGAAGACACGGTGGTCGTGACCCACTCGATGGCTGGACTCGTGATGTCGATGGCTCTTGCAACGGGCAAGTGCAGCTTCGGGGAAGGCTCGTCGTGGGTTGCTATCAGCTCTCCAATGACGGGGACCATGGCTGCCGACTACTTTCAGGACTTCTGCAACGACGAGATCAGTGACTTTGCAACGGAATTGCTGGACGCCATTGGCCAATGTCCGATGCCAGTTTCTAGACGATCGCTGATGTATGAGAACGGGAAGTACGCGACCAAGAAGTTGAGTGCGGCGTATGCTGCTGCTCAGGAAGCATACAGAGGGAATGTCAGTGCTGCGATGTGCAGTGACAGCTACGTGGGCCTCTTTTCCGTGTACCGGCCGATCATGACCGCGACCGGGAAGATTGTTCCACACAAGTCTTCAGAAAACGACGGCTTGGTGGAGTATCAGAGCTGCGCGAGGGGGATTAAGACTAAAGGTTTCGGCAATACTTACAAGGATACGTTCTATGCAGCGAAGTTGAACCATGCCGACACGGTGTTCTTGATCGGCGACGGACTGTTTGGGGATTCGAGGAAGCCGGTGAAGTGGACTCGAAGCAAAACTTGTATTGTGGAAACCGATTAAATTGCCCGAGCGGATTAGCTGATAAAGCAGCGTTCATGAGAGATTTGTCTGGTACTAAATCGGGAATCCTTATGATTTCATATGGCATTGGTAAGGGTATAAATCGGTGTAAGGTTAATAAAATGGGGGTTGCCTCATTACCCGCCAGAAATACGACGAGCGACCACTTACCGCCACGAGCTGAGTGATTCGCGTACCGGTACCTACTAACGAGAAATAGCATCGCGTGTATTAAATACGCTTCTGTGAGCTTCGATGTGTACTGCTATCTATTTATCAAGTTCTGAAGTCATGTATTTGCGCTGTCATTTCTCGTCAGCATTAGCGTTTGTCGGTTTTACTTTAAATCGGCCGCCGAATGCCGTGTGGGTGTCGGACATTCGGGCTGATTAGCATGCAAATCAGCCTTCCCGGGCTTTGTAAGCCGTGGAGCGGCTAAATCAGCTTGCCACATGGCGTTGTAGGCACAACTGACCTCTCTGTCAAATCAGAGTACAAATCTTAGTCTGTCGATCTAATTAGGAGGTCGGATTTAGCAAATCAGACCCGATTAAGCTTAATCATCTGCTTAATCAACCGATTTATATCCCAATTAGACAATCTAATCGGTTTCCACAATATATTGATTACGGCCAGAAAATAGGGAAGCAAGTGCAAGAATAAGAAGAAAACATCATGCCAATATCCAGAATGAAAGTGTATATAATAATACATGCAACGCCTACGAGCTGAACCGCGTGTGCTATGTACTGCTTATCCCATGAAAACAACGAGTGCGAAATAAAAAATCGGATTTTTTATGAAGCAAACATATTCGTGAAGTAATATATTATGTTTTGTTCCTACACTTACAGATACTGTAGCGAAGCAGTATTATACAGTGCGTGCTATCCCTTCCACGAGCAATCGAAAATATGCGGAGTTCCAGCCACAGTAGTCGACAGTAATCATCGATCGATTGAACACTCAGGAGTGTACGGTCACGAGTGTCAAACTGCGATTCATGGCAAGTTGACGATAAGCGTTGTCGGCCAGCGCCTTAAAGTGTGGTGATCTGAAAAGTGGTACAGTATGTCACCGAAACCGAAACTGAGAATGCGTTGGCTGATTGAAAACAGGAGAGGCAAAGCGCAGTGATCACCACATGCCGCTCAAGACCAAGTGCCAAAACCATAACAATAGTGGCTTGTTCAACAAGTGCGTAAACGCCATACATCGGGACTAAAGAAGCGCCCAGATGTAAAGTCCACCTCGTATGGTCGTCAAAGCACATCCTCAAGACGACGCTGCACAAACCAACACCACAATCTCACTTTTGCTTTTCCAGCCCGACGAAAGGAAGGAAGCTCCTCGGTCCAGACATGAAGGGCGTATTTGTTGTCGGGGCTCTTGCTTTGGTTTCGCTGCTGGGCGTCACGGCCGACCAAAACCAAGCTTCAACTTCGCTACCTTCTGTCAGAATCCGCACTTCGGCCAAGCGCAAGTCTACGGCCACCCACGGACAGTCCGAGTTCGACACGTTCGCCCTCCCAGTGCTGTCGAGCGACAAGTCCACCGTGCTGTACGATGGCTACACCACGTTCGTCGAGAATGGCGTGGAGTTTACCTACTCGCTCATCAACGGCGCGTGGTATTTGGAGACGAAAGGCTCCGGTGCTACCGGAGAGCAGTCGGCCCGGTGTCTGTCGTCAGGCCCCGTACCAGTCAACGCTCTCATGCAGTCGGTGAACGACGCGACTCCGATCTCGAGTGCGTCAATTGGTGACGACAACATCAAGTGTACCGACGGCAAGCAGCTCCAGACTTCGTTCGATGGCACAGACTACGCTCTTTGTGTGTCGGGGACGTCCGGTTTTACCGCTTACAGCAGCGACTTGAAGGTTGAAGTGGAGTATTTGAACACCCCCGTGAAGGTGCCCTCGCCGACTTTGAGTGACACGGCGAAGTCTTGCCCTAAAGTGGAGAAGCCGGTCCCCGTGGCATCGACAGCTCCCAAGACAAGAAGTTTGGAGCAAGCGTCGCACATGGCGATGGCTGCGTCGACGTGTGGATGCAAGTCGAAGCCCCGGCCGTGTATTTTATTCCACGGCTTGGGCAACAAACGTGAGGAACCGCTGCTGCAGGACACGCCCAAGCTGGTGTCGGGGAAGCTCGGCAGCATTAGCGGTCACGCTCCTTGCTGCTCGTCCATCAAGTACGCCGTGCTGAATACTGACGCCTTTGGCTGGACGAACGATGCGCTGCAGCAGAAGTACTGCTCGCACTCGCTTTCTATGAGTAAAACCAGCAACGTGAGCTCCAAGACGATCGACGACACGATCATTGTGACGCATTCAATGGCTGGACTGGTCATGGCTGGCGCGCTTTCAACGGGAAAATGCAAGTTCGGAGCTGGGACCTCGTGGGTGGCGCTGAGTCCTCCGATGAAGGGCAGTATGGCTTCGGACTACCTTCAGAACTTTTGCACCGGAAAGTTTACTGGGATCGCGAGTAAATTACTGGAACTTCTTGGAGAATGCCCGACGTCCAAGTCTCGTCTTACGACCTTCTACCAGAACGACAAGCTGAGTCCACCGGCGTTGAACGCGGCGTACGCTGCGGCCCAGAAAGCATACGCCGGCAACGTCAGTGCCGCAATGTGCAGTGACGACTACGCCGGACTGTACTCCGAGTACCAGGCTGTGAGTATTCTAGCAGGAAAGCTGATCCCGCACAAGTCGTCCAAGAATGACGGACTCGTCGAGTTCCAGAGCTGCCAGGTCGGCCTCGATGCAGCCAAGTTTGGCTCCACCTACACGAGCAAGTTCTACAAGCCCACACTGAACCATGCAGACACGGCGTTCCTGAATGGCGATGGACACTTCGGAGACGCCCGGAAGCCCGTCAAATGGTTTGAATGTCTGCTGTAAACTGGCTGAAGTGGCGACAGCACATCGGGAAGCCCCTGGAGTGAATGATACAAGCAGGAAACTTACCAATAGACGAAATTTGTGTCCATACTTTTATTTCCCATTTCCAATACATACATCTCCTGCATTTGTGATAAGGTCATGCTCTTTTGGTAGGGGGTTGTGATACGAATCTATCACAGTTGCCGTGAATGACCTGTTGATCCGTGACACTTTGACTCGGCTTGAGTATGGTGCGATATAAATGAGGTAGATTTACGGCAACTCGAAAATGGCGATAAACCAAAAGACCACGCACGACGAGAACGATGATGCAGACGGCGTGAGCTCCGTGAACGGGGCCTTTGTGGCGGCCATCAAGACATCGTCGGCGAGGCGAGGGCGGCGACGTGCACCAAGAGCGGCGCCGCACCAACGGTGCGGGTAGTGGCTGCAGCTGCCTGCCAATTCCTCTGCACTGCTCATATCGGACGACCCCATCACGCTGTCGGTCGGTTCGGCCGTGCCCGCGGACTGCGATCTATGCGAGGGCAACCCCGTGCAGATCGACCAGGCCGCGCTAACCGGTGAGTCCTTCCCGGTGACCATGGCCACGGCAACAACGCCAAGATGGGCCCCACGGTCGTACGCGGCAAGGTGAAGGCTGTGGTATCGGCCAACGCCGGCCCGACCTTCTTCTGCGAGACGTTGGTAAGAACCTTGAGGAAGAAGGCGGCGGGCGGTGCGGACTCATACGAAGCTGTGGAGGAGGTAAGTAACGAGCACGGTGTGGCGATTTTTTATGGGGTAGCGCTAATGTTTCTGCGGTTTTATTTTATGTGTGTGAGCGGCACTCAGGGTACTATATCGACAGTACGACGGACTCGTGGGGTCTCGGCGTTGTCTTTCGGATCATGTTAGTGTTGGGGAATCCTTTCAAGAGATGCTAAGCGATGGTGCACTCAAGCGAGCTCGGTCTCGTTGTGGTCCGCGTTGAAGGCTGAGTTGATGGCACTGCGTGCGTATGTTAGCCTGTGTCTTTTCGCAACGATGCAACCGAACACTTCGTAATGAATTCGAAGAGAGCAGAAGAGTTGTTGGCATTGTTACAGTTGTCTTTGTCGTCTCAAAGAGTGCTAGAGCAAATGTCCTAATCAAAATATCATGTTATCCAACCAATCACAGAGCGTGACCAATCGTGATATGAATCATACGAGCTGAGCAGCTCGAGTCGAGCTGCTGGTGGGCCGACCTCTTAAGTGCGGTAACGTACTTTTGACGACGTCCCCACGCTTCTCCAAGCTAGCAAGCAACCCACTGCTGTTCCCGCATCACATATCGGGGATGTCTGGCGCGTAGCTCGTAGTGTATAGAGGTGTTGAGGCCACAATTGTGTGTGCGGTGGGGGTGATCTTGAACAGGAGGGGCCCTTGCTGCAGTAGTACATGGCGCGGTGGGGGCGATCTTGAACAGTGGAGGGGCGCTATTGCGCGATGGCGAACAAACCGGAGTCGCAAACTGGGTTGCGAATTCACATGGATCTATATGCATATATTGTGTTGCAGAGCTGCCTCTTTCATGGATGCAATGATCGCTGTAGCGTAGTCAGCAGTTTTGAGTACTGCTTTCTTCACTCTCTCCTCCTCGGCCTGGAATATTTGAAGCCTATCTGGCGATGTTTTCAATTTGTCAAGTGTTAACGGGGAAGTGAGTATGATATCATTTCTGTGCTTAACCCTGGATAGCGCGACATACGCAAGTGCACATGAAGGGACCGAGTGAGAATGAAAAACAACTTTATCGCAAGTAAGCCCTTGAACTTTATGCACCGTCATTGCAAATGCCAAACGGATCGGTAGTCCTCTTCGAACAACTTTTACATCGCTTGTTTTCTTACTCCAGCTTATTTCTTTCGGAAGTACAGGAATAATATTTGGAACATCGGATAGAAATGACGGGCCTAGATTTGAATCCGTTATCTGCACTAAAAGAATTGGTAGGTCGCTCCCTTCTGTAAAAATGAGATCGTACAGGATACCATTGGTCCCATTGCACAGTCCTGCAGGCTGGCATATATTGAATGTAAGAGCTATGGGCGCTCCGACGGCAAGCTTAACGTAAGGTGGAACAACTCGGTCTCGACTAGAATCAGTCTGCACAGCGTCCTCCAAAAGCTGTCGCACAGCAATATCTGAAATATCGCGCTGTGCAAGTAGTCTTTTTTCTGAACAAAATGCTGGGAAAATATGTGGACAATGTTTTCCGTGTGTAAGGAGACACAATCGGCATTTGCTGAATCAACATCTACATTTAAGTGAGCAATATGTCTAGCCTTTTTTACCCATTGAGGATAGTCCTGAGGCGGCATCAAGCGAGTGTTGAAAAGATCAATATCTTTCTGTGTAGGCGTCTTCGAGCGCAAGCGTCGAAGCGCATCGTACCATTCTGGGTCCAGTCGACCGCGATTCTGGCTAGTTAGATTACAAATGTACGGAATGTTTTCCCACAGTTGACGACCCTTTCTTTCAACGTCGTTAGCTATTTTCTCAAGTGGTGTAGAAAGTGAAAAGGGGATGACGGGATCTAATTGACCAGCATCTCCGGTAAAAATGATGTCACGACCACCAAAAGGTAAGGTCTGACATCGTGGCCATATTTCTCGCATCCTCTGGTCTATCCAGTAAAGCATACCACAGCTTATCACGCTAAATTCATCTATTACGACCAAGTGAACATTTTTATAGCGTTCCTGGAGAGACTTTAGCTTCGCTGGGCCAGTTTTCTCCATTGTTAATGACGTGTATGGGATAGAAAAAGACTTTTTAGAGAAAGAGCTGAAGCCTAATGCGGAGCAAATTGTTTGACCCTTTATGTTAAATGCAGCTGTTCCTTGATGTGCTAGCAAAAGAACACGATTTGATGAGCGTCGAGTTGCTTGATGCTCTCCAAAAACGTTATGGAGGTCTTTCACAATGTGTTTGACCAGCCAGCTTTTGCCAGAACCCCCTTCTCCATTTATAACCATTTGAAGCGGTTCGCAATCTATATTTTCCAAACCAGCTCGTTGCCGTTTTCGAGATTGATTCATACAAAGCGCGAAAGGTATCCATTGCGATTCAGACATGCTAACATCAGCAAGGCAAATTGGATATTTGTAGCGACTACCGGTAGATTGATTGTGTTGAAGTTGTCGAAGATGGCGGGCTTCGTTTTTTTCCAACATCCACGGCTGAATAGATTCTTTTACAAACGAATATGCTTTTTGAATCTCGTCGTTCGAATAAACTCTTACTGATTGCCATTCTTTAGCGAAAGTAGACGGTATGGCGGCCTCTTCAGTACGCATGATGTCGAGATCTAGCCGATCGTAGTGCTGGACACCACTTTCTACGAAAACATATTCAGGGGGCGGGAGCTTAGATGTAGTTGATGTGCTAGTGTATTCCCGCAGCATATCAAGTTTTGACTGTCTTGCTACTTTTGCATTACTTTCTGTAGCCAACTCTGACTCCAGTCCTACTTCCGCGTATCGAGAGATGCACTCAATGTCTGTCTTAGGTAAGTCATTTAGCGAACGCCAGGGGACATGGAGCAGAACCTCGGAAAAGCAAAAGTTGGGGTCAGCCACGTCAGCGCGAAAGTTAGGGGATGGGCGCAATACCTGCGGTTTTGCTCGTCTTTTAATATATCCGCACTGGTCAAGTCGAGCCCAGACGTCTAGATTCGAGGAGTGTTCACTAATACTCTTGATGGGTTCGAACTCCTCCAGAAAGGTAGCATATGTCATACTCTCAAACAAGGTTGAGTGTGGTCGTGCAATATAAGCCGCTTCCTCTTGCTCGATACGAATCGAGCTATCCGATGCGTGAACATCGTCGTTGGTATTCTCTTCGTCACACAGACCCGCTAAGAGGGTTGAGTCAACTCGGTAGTAACGAAGGTTATGACGCAATACTTTTACTTTAGCAACTTTCCTTGATTTTCCGTACATGCAGAGTTCTCTGAGAAGAGTATACATGGCTTCTTGTGCACTAACTTCTCGTACAGACAACGTAGCGTTTGCTACCTTTTTTAGATTGGCATAATTGGGTAGGTTAGGGTCACAACGTTTAACCGCATCCGTTATCACCTTTCTAAACCGGATCGTATCTGGCTCAGCTTTACTGACATATGCTGCCGTATACTCAGCAGCCCCATACGCGTTTCCAATCAGTTGAATATCCATGTTTGCCCTCCAGCACTAAGAAGAACAGGTGAATAATTATTAACCGTAGATGATTTCCTCTAGATGAACAGTAATAGATGGTGTTCCGTCAGAGGCTTCTTTTACTTCGATTTCGGTGTGATCCTTTTGCTCTTTGGGAAACCCAAATCTACAACTTTTGCCCTTCTTTCGGCATGATTCGATAGAGCAATGGTGTTGCTGTACACGATGAACTAGATGGGCTAAATCGCAATCCCATTCAGCAGAATTACACGGAGGAGGCCTCAGCGTGAGGATATCAAGTTGACTCTCTCGACCAGTCTCACATACACAGCAGGAGCATTGCTTAAGGTCTACTGCGGCTTTTGTTAAAACAGATATGCGAGTGTCAATAAAACGAATAAGTTCCGCTCTCCCTAGCTCGCTTCTGGATAACGATAAGACATCAGGACCATCTTTAATCCAGATAAGGGCGTGTATGTGGGGCGACCCCCGTTTCTGAAATTCTACTCTCCAAAAAAAATCTTCGATTTCACCAAGTGGTTTACTTTCACCGCAAAGAATATGCTCAAAGAATGCTTTAAATCTACGACTGAAGTATCTGGCTGCAATATCTGGGCATTGATTCAAATATTGCTGCCTCGTTTTGGAGTTCAAGTGACGGGCTGTCTCCAACGTTAGTGACGGATCACATGCAACAAAAAAGTCAGGCCAAATCGAGTCTGCTGCGCTTAATGTCAAGAAGAATGTTGGCCAACGACTTGGAATGACCCTATTGCCAAGCATCGCCATTAAATCATCTCGAACATTCGCCCAATACAGCCCGCTGCCGCGAACACTACGAAAGTAAGGTTTTAAAGTGTCTAGGATCTTCATACCTTTACTACAATAGTCGGTTGATTTTTTTGCGGTCGTTTCGTCGTTAGTAGCAGCTGAACTATCGCCTTCTTCGAAGAGATCGCGAGGATTAACGCGGCGAATTAATCCGTCTATCTGTCTACGTTGAATCAAGTTCAAACAAAAAAATTTAAACGTGGGGTGAATCGCAAAACGGCGGTCGTACCATTTCATGAGGTGACAGCAGTTGTCAGCCAGTTTGTACTCATGAATCCGATGTTCTTTTTTCTTCACAGGATTAAGTCCTCCCATTGCATCAGGAAACAACGTAGGGAAGCAGTTCTGAAACAGTAATTTCGTCGTATACTCATTGATTAGTTCATTGCACGGCGCTAAATCAGCAACTGGATAAACTGAACGACCTGTAGCTTCGTTAACAGCCTCAGCAAGCCTTTCCATTTCGGTTCTAGCATCATCGCTACAAACTTGTAGTTCAATAGTATCTTCTACATGGAAATTGGTGCCACTCGGAATTTCGGACGAATCAACGTTTCTCGCACCGGGAAGATCAGGCTCAGCAAGTGGATAATTGGATGATTTTTCAAAATTTTGTGTGTATCCTCTAGATGTCGTTCTTTCAGCGTTGATTGCTTGTCCCAAGGCAAGACCGGTGTCGGTTGAATTAAGCGGGACTGTATTTGGGCGGTCTTCATGAGCGGCCAACTCGTGTGCTTCTTCATCTGTAATGTCCAGCGTGGGGACTTCACTCGACACGTCTTGCAACTGATGCAAATTCGTCTCTGAAATTCTCACGTGTTTGTAAAGATAGTTGTTTGCAATCAACCACTCCAAAGCTCGTCGAATATAATGAGGTCGTACACGAAAATACTTATCTCCGTGGTTGATCCGTGAGCGAAGGTAAATAATACCACTTGCCGTCAAAGGTCTGAGCAACCCCCGCGCAATCTTACCAGGATCGTTCCAGTAGTTTACTGCATTTCCTTGAGTGAAATCCTGGCCATACCCGTTAAACAATATGCACGTCGTAAACGCAATCCCAAGCCCAATCAGTCGTGCCTCTGTGCGATTTAGATCCGATAGCTCGTCTGGCACTTCTCCGATCCGAAAGCCTGAAGCTCGACAAAATAATGGCATACCGCGTTTCCGCAATGCATCCTTACAGCGGGCGCAAAGCCAAATCCTAGATTCACCACCAGACAAGCCCACAATTCCCGCTTCAATGACTTCGCATGATCCAGCCGGGTTGCAGAGAGGCTTAAAAAAGGCTCCATTCGGGTTAAACGGTTTTACCACCATGCGTTCAGAGTTTGTAAGCTCACCACAGCTGCCGCATATCCGAAGAAAGGGTTCATCGATTGACTGATAAAAATCTAAAAGTCGAGAAACATTCAATATGAGTCCACTACCCAGGATTAACATCGAAAGAAAAATAACATACCTTTAATATTTCCATCCACCGAGAAACGAGTATCATTGCATCCGGAGCTCGTTTTTCGTCTTTTTTTCCGCGCTCGTGGACATTGCTGTCCTGCGACGTTACGGCTTCGAGTCGCATCATTCCGTTCCCGCCGTAGCCTAGTGTCACGGTCTTCAATATCGTCCGGGCTTTCATGGCGCTGTGTGAAGATGGTGGCAATACGAGTATGCTCCAACGTACTACGATATCGAGCCGCAATACGCTTGAGTGTGCATTTTGCTTTCTTTCGCACTCGTGCGCTGACTGGGCGCACCATCTCCTCGTTGACAAATCAAGTAATGGCATCAGCGTACCGAACACGGAAGGAAGGCTACTGAGAAACGATCCACATTCGTAGTAAAAAAACCGGGTCCAAATATCTGGAACCCCGTGTTTATTGTTGCTGGAGATACTTCGAGATGGCCCTAAATTGCGACGTACCCTCTGCAGTTGGATGCCTTGCAATAGCATCGCTTGCGCTGTTATTTAGATTGAATAAAAACAGGCAAACCTTGTTATGAATAGTAGCAAGTTATGATAGGATCATGTACAGTACTTACGCGCCCCATGAACGTTTCAGCCCTGTAGTCAAACGAAATTTCGTTGTCTTTCGCAATTGCCTCCAAAGCATAGAGGCCGCAATACTCTTCACCGTCTACCTCCCAACGCTCAATAACAGCGTTGGCAGAGCAGCTGTGGTTGGCAAAACGAATTATGCTGCCTTTTCTAGTTGCGTCGATTACATCCTGGTTATTCAGCAGCATGCCGTATATGTGGCAATTGGAACGAGCCCGCTTTGCAACAATCGAGTTAGTCTATCAAGTAAAAAATGCAAGGTAACGATTATCCTGACTGAATTTTGTTATCGTACAAACCTGAAGTCGATGCTTGTACTGCTGCTTTGTGATCACCTCGCCTGTGTACTCACCAATGCATTGCTTGGGCCCGATAGCGTCACCTGCCATGAGAGAAATACCCTTGCTCTCCAGGTGCGCGATATACCGTAGCGGAAAAGCTTGACGTTGCAACTGCTGGTTACTGCATTCGTGTCCGCTACCGCAATGACCATGCAAACACTCGATCTGCATCTGAACATGAATCAGCTTGTGAGGTCATCTCAAATGCGAAACGATAAAACAAAATGTGATAGTTTTCGCACTGTGATGCACATGTCGACGCAATATCCAGACCGGCCCAGCAACAGCAAAGTGGAATGTCTTCCTGTTATACAAGCAGTGCTAAAAATTAAAGAACAAGGCAGACAATGGAGCACGGAGCCATACCTCTCCGACGTGCTTGCGGTCCCGGCAAATGTAGCTGTTTACCGAAATGTCCTGATACTCCGCGAATGCCTGGACAACTGTTCGTCGATTGCACACCTGCACCGAAGACGTATCAGTAATAATGCAACAACAAGACCAATAAACTGTCATACCAAGTCATCCCGCCCCTGAGCGCTGCAGTAGGCTTCATTGAAGAACCTATCTAGCGTCGTTTGAACTGTCTTCATTGCACCCCTACGACGGAAGGTCATCGGGGAAAATACAATAATGGGCAGGTCGGCACCAATACCTGAAGTTGTATCCGGACAACCTCTAGCACGGTCGTGTGCTCGTGTATTAAAACGAAAATTCATCGCACTGTTTTCGATGTTTTAACATGAAGGCAATGAAAAGAAGGCAAATGAATTAATGTTAAGCGCGTAATGTTAATACGAACTACTGCTTTTGTCGTCACGACTCAGCTGTCGCACTCAACACAAATGCTTCCTCCACTTGAAGCTACATGTCCAGGTCCTCGCTGCTCTTCTCTTCGTCTTCGTTCCCCGCAGCGTTCTCAGCCCTCTTACTCGGCGTGAAATCCGTCACCTGCTTCACCAGCGAATCGTCCCCGTGGCATGTCAGCTGAAGACTGCCTTGGGTCCAGCCGTAGTAATCCTCCACAGAATGGATCTTCCGGAAATGGTAAATGCAGCCACGCCGGACACGCAGAATCGGCCCAGGCGGCTTTGGCTTGGGGTCCCAAAGCGTAATACGGACCACCCGCTGCTTTACCAAAGCAGGATCGGCTTGGTCCATCCTCACCTCCACCGCCTTGACATGAGACGCGAGATTTGAGTTGACGCAGTACGCTTGCGTCCCCTTGCCGTTGGTCGTCTTCGCTGCCTTCAACACGCAAAAGCGTCCGCTGACACTTGAACTCTTGTCGATGACCCCTGATTTCAGAGCCGCCTGGAAGCTTTTGACGTTGTCGAAGTAGTTCGCGGTCTCCTCAGCGACCTGGTTGTCCAAGTTGGCATCAAAATCAGCTAGGAATTCCTCCGGCGTCTCCATTTGTTAGTTTTGCCTTTCTGCGCTTTAGCCGGTGAAAATGAAAATGACCAACTTTACTATTTTCGTTCTACTGTAGTGCGCGAAGCGCGGGGATCTGCTTCGTGTACGTTTTTATGAAATCCGAATAAATTTATACACTGTGTATGTATAGCACTTCCTTCTTCAAGATCGCCCCCATGCTGCAAACAAACCACTTGAGGGCGCCCACGCGCGGCTCCATGCACATATGTAATCTACAATGTTATGATACATGCACCGACTAAAACTCCTGTCTCACCACCACGGCGCAAACAAATCACTGGAGTGCGCCAACCGTGGGCCCCAGCACTAAGATCCCGCCTTTATTAAGATGATCAACCACCGCGACGGCGCAAACTACCCACTGGAGTGCGCGTACACGCAACCCATACGTGTGGTGTCCACGCAACGCTAGCGCGCCACAGCGATTAATAGGCGCTTTGTTGAGATATCTACAGAGATACTGCAAGGATTAACGCTCGCACTGCCGCCAGCAACATGTTTCCTATTGTTTCTAGAGCTTATTTTACAAATAAATGCCTGTATTGTACGATAAAATTGATCTTTACCGCTTAGTAAGTGTTTATTTGTCCACAGAACGACACATACAGCTCTTTCAAGCTGCTAGCGGGCTGCTTGAATACCTAGATCTATTAAGATCTTGCCCTACGGATGAAACACTTCACAACCCAGCAAAACATAGCGTGTCCAACCTAGTTCATGATCAGGTGGTCAGCCTTACCGGGGTCTGTTTGCATAGCTCGCTACCACAATGTTGAGAGGGGCTCCGCGCGATGCCAAGGTGAAGGCAAAAGGATTATCAGGACATACCGCCGTAATACCGCGAGACGAAGGGGCGCCGTGCACTTATGTACCATTACTTTAAGGCCCTCCGATGACGATGCTCTTACTGAAAGTCTGTGAGGAGTCTCTTGGCCCCTCGTCCGAGGGGCCCAAAAGCTCACTATACCTAAGTAAAATTCGGGGAGGTCGAGGGCGCCGCCCCGTGCTATACATTGCAACCCTAAACCTACTTATTTCATCCAATCAATCACCAGACACTACGGTAAGGAGAGGTATACCGGTATCAAGTCATTATAATGGGGACTTCGTCCCAATCACAAACGTCGTCATTATATACATCAGTTGTATCGATACAAATCAAAATCTATTTTTTCATCCTTACCCACGAACCGGTGACGACCACCGTGTTCTTGATGATTCCCAACTCAACATCACTGGAGTCACTTAGCTTCGCAGAACTTTTGCTGCATCGACTCGTCCACCCACTCGGTGTCTGTAGTGTTCAAAACGGCGTACTTGACCTCGGTGCAGCACGGCGCGTGGTCGTTCATGTTGCCCATTCTTTTGTTGGTACTTGCCGGTGTGTCCTGTAGTTTTTCCATCTCGTTTGCCATGGAAAAACACACACGGACGAGGTGTCTTCTTGCACTTGCATGAAGATGCTTCCATCGCCATGTGCTCTGCTGTCTTGAGCCTTCTCGAAGCACTCGTCGGAATAGTACGGCCAGTCAGCAAGGCTTGTGTAGCCGGCGTCACTGAGCTGGGCTGTGCCACCGTGTCGCATGATACACCAGCACTCAACTCGTTCAGCGCTGGCAGAATGTCATTGAATGGCAAAACGCTCGATGAAATGCACTGCACGTTTTGCTTCTCTCCGTCACTTGTCGATAAATACCCAGCGCCTTTGACGTAGAAATACGTGACTGGGTTGTCTCCTTCATTGAACTCAGCGTAGCCATCGTAAAGCACGCTGGCACCGTCGGCTGACACGGCGGGCTTGGCGAAGATGTCGAACTCGGATTGTCCGTGAATCTTCATGCTCTTGGGCTTGAAGGTGACATGGAGCTTTAACGCTGGGGCGTCACCAAGAAAGGTTTCTAGTCGAGGGCCGTTTGATGGCAGGACTGCAGGACGAAGCGCGTTACCGACGACTATTGTATGAGCCACCGCTGCAATGAGAACGACACCAAATAATCCTGTTGAAGACCGCATTCTGAGTAGGGAAACCGACCGGCGGAGAGGAGCTAGACGAAGTGGAAATGACTTGTTGCTGTCCTTCGGCTTTCATTTGTTGTGGTTGAGCTCCATTCCAGGTTGGGGTCATGTAAAGGTCCCGTAACCCTTTATCCACCTGGAAGTACCTAACGCGCCCTGAACATCGTGGGAACGTCGCCCTTGATTTGTTGAACAACGGCCGAGATCCAAATGCCACGGCCGTTGTTTCATGTCTAACTTACACACGCGAGTTCTTCATCTTGAAGCGAGGTAGTTATTACTATTGTTGGTCCGCTTTTCGTGCTCACACAAACACTAACTGTAAAAGCATCCCTATAGGTTGCACTAGCGTTTGGTTACGTTGCTGTGAGAAGAAAACCTCCGTACTACCTAATTGTTGGCGACTGCAATTGATAAAAAAAATGCTTCGCCCCCAATCTATGTGATTTTCAGTGGAGCAGCCAGTGCTTTTGCCTCAACTACTACCTAATCCTGCAAAAAACCTGAATTCCTCTGCAGCTACCGAAACGCTACAGCAGACACTTAAACCACTTTACAGGCTTCTGCGAGTCCTTGAAGTAACCATCGCCAGTCAAAAACACCGTGTCGGCGTGATTGAGCTCCGGCCTGTACACCTTTTCAACTTCAAAACTGCAAATTGTAAGTTCAAAACAGCAAAATTGTAAGTTCAAAACTGCACGAGCAGAGACCAGGCACTTTTATACACAGCTCATTGGTTGGCACGCAGCATAGCTAGCCAATAGGCAAATTGTACTCTATAATCGTATACGATGATAGATATCATTCAGTTTGTAATATACATTTATAGAGTATTGTTGTTTTGATCTTACCTTTTGCTGTTTTGAACTTACAATTTGCAGTTTTGAAGTTGAAAAGGTGTAGAATGTGTCCTTGTAATGCTTGCCAAACTTCGATTCGTCGAGGCCCATCACACAACTCTGGAACTCACCAAGCCCGTCGTTTTTCTCTGGAGACTTGTGTGGGACTCTCTTGGCACTGATAAGCATGAACGCTTGATACACGGAGAAAATGCCATGAGGGTTGTCACTGCACATGGCAGCGCTAACGTTCCCGCGGTAGACCTCTTGGGCAAGCTCATAGGCTGCGTTCAGCTTCTTCGAAGCGTATTTGCCTTTGTAGTACATGAGTGACTGATGCGAGGCTGGCATGGGGCATTTCCCAATGATTTCCATCATACCCGCCACGAAGTCACTCTTTCCGCCCGTGCAAAAGTCTTGGAGGTGGTCGGCTGCCAAACTGCCCTGAATGGGCGAGCTCAGTGCCACCCAAGACGCGCCTTCGCCGAAGCTGCATTTGCCCGTTGCAAGCGCCATGGACATGACCACGCCAGCCATCGAGTGCGTCACTACAACCGTGTCTGTAATCATGCCGAGATCCGCATCACTGGTGTCGCTCAACATGAGGGCCCGATCGCAAAATTTCTGTTGAAGCGAGTCGTCGGTCCAGCCGAGTCGATGGTGTTCAAAATGGCGTACTTGACCTCGGTGCAGCAAGGAGCGTGGTCGTTCATGTTGCCCATTCTGCCGTTGGCCTTCTTGGGCTTCTACATCAAGCCTGGCAAGAACAAGAAAGGCGTACGCGGCAGCGATTTCTTCGTAGGCGAGCACGAGTTGATGAAGTATCTGGATCGGCTGGACCTCGGTAAGCTCGGATATTTTAACTGGTGACTTACGGAATCTTACAAGCCGTATATGCTGCTAGCCGAGCTCCAGCGACAAAAGAAGAAGGACACCCAAGAGTACTCGGACACGATCACAGCGCAGAACCACCCCGCAAGCAGCGCAATGACACCAGAGGGTACGTATGACGCAACTTGCATTAGACACATTACACTGCTGACGCTATCGTGTATCTTACAGAGCCACCCGAGCCTGCAGCGCAGGCCCCTCCCACGACACGAGGAAGCAGCGAATCCGACAACCCGTCACTGACTGGTAAGTTAGGACTACATTTGCGGTATCTAACTGTAAACTAACAATCGTTCTCATCGTGCAGCTTCTCCAGAACCCCCTGGCCCCAGTCGTGAGCTCATTGCAACGTCGCTCCACGTCATGAGCGACGGAACCAGCTCACA
Source organism: Phytophthora sojae (assembly GCF_000149755.1). NCBI lineage: Eukaryota > Oomycota > Peronosporomycetes > Peronosporales > Peronosporaceae > Phytophthora > Phytophthora sojae. Next base: position 2,577,542 of record NW_009258121.1, on the reverse strand, counting down.
GGATGGCGACAACATCCTGTCTCCAGCTTCGCTACCCCAACGCAACCTCACCGACGACTTTGCCACTGCTGCAAATGAAGACAGCAGTGAGGAAGGCCCTGATCCAACCGCGAGTGAGGGGGAAGCATCGATGGGGTCGACGGCTCTCGCTGGAACGCATGTACTTGATGAAGAAACGAAGATCGACGAAGTCGCATGTACTCCTCAAGCAATCGGTATGTGTACCCTGTACATACACGTTAACGATACATGTTATGAAATTAACGTGTATAATTATGTTGTAGTAGACACCTTTGCAGAGGATCCAAACATCGTCCGCCCTGACGATACGGGCGACTACGTAGCACTTGATTCTGATGGCGAGTTCGAAGGAAGCTCGGTCTACGATGACGACGACGATATTGACTGGGTAGAACCTGATCCCGGCTCCGACGACGAGACAAATACTCCGACCGACGTCATTTTTGACCCCGCCCTTGTCGATGCAGCTGGTGGGATGGCTGCAGTTGCCCGCGGTGCCGTGCCCGCCACCGTACTGGACGAGATGCGGGTGAATGGCTGGACTGTACCCCAACTCAAAACACCGTTTCCCTACATGGACGAACCGTATGAAACCCGGCCCGATGGCTGGATTGGCGAAGACTACCCTGGTATCTACGATGGTGATCATGGTCCTTCTGCTGGCGCTCTCAACGCTGCTTCGACACCGCTTGGAGCGTTTCTACGGTTCGTGACGCCCCAACTTCTGAAGAAAATTGCTGGAACCAGCAATGACTACTTTGAAGAAAATCTGGACGCGCGCGTGCAAGCACAACATGCCAAGCAGCAAGCCCGACAGCAGAAGAAGCCGGGCTTTCAGCCTCAAACACCTGAACAAATCAAGACAAACTTGCAAAAAACTCCTGAAATTTTGGGCAGAGACTTGTGCATCTTTATTGGACTTCTTATTGCGCGGACAATTGCTCCTAACGGGGAGAAATTCGCCAATCATTGGAAGACGACGGACGAGGGGGCCATCCCACGCGGCTGCTTTGGCCAGTACATGACGCGGGATCAATTCGACCACGTTTCGCGCAATCTTCACTTCAGCAACTCTGACGCTCAAGCTGCCACTGACCGTGCGTGGAGCTTCGACCGGTGATTGACGCGCTCCAAGACACGTTCCAGCGCAACTTCATCCCCCCAAACATCATGGCTTTTGACGAGGCGGTGCTTCCCTCGACTTCACCATTCAACAAGATGCGGACATTCATGAAGGATAAACCCCACCGCTGGGGGACCAAGCTCTTCATGCTGTGCTGCTCCGAGTCCGCGTATTATATTCGGTGAGTAAGGTGAGAGAGCGTGCCTCTGGCACGCTCTCTCATTTTTTTTGGTTGTAAAGTTTTCTTATCGTGTGCCATACATGCTAACCAAACGTATCTATCGTGTATACTACAGTTTCGAGGTGTACTGCGGAAAGCGGCAAAACCACGACGGCACCACTCCTGTCGATACCAAGTCCGGACCTGCGGCAGTGGTGCGAAACCTACGGCAAGTGTTTGGGCCTGACGGTCCATCCGAGTTCCGGCTTATCGTCACCGACCGGTTCTATACATCGGTCGTACTATCAATGCAGCTATTGGCAATGAATTTCTACACAGTGGGGACGGTCATGACGAACAAGAAGGGCCTATGTAGTGCGATTCTACCTAAGAAGAAGAAAATCGGGCGTAAGGAGACAAACAAGCGCCCGACATGGATCGCACGAGACACGTTTCACATCGCAGAGATGCAACAAGTTCCTCGGATCAAGTTTACACGCTGGTGGGATAACCAAGGTGTCTTTGTGCTCGCCGCGGGTGGAAGCGCTGAGCTAGACAGAATTGTGCGTCGTGATCCAGCACCGGAGAACACGCTGAAGTGATGTGTCCAAGATTCGTCAAGGACTACCAGACTTTCATGGGCGGAGTTGATGTCCACGATCAGCTCCGCCTCCAGCGGTAAGTTTTCTTATCGTGTACATACATGCTTTAGGTTGACAACTAACGTGTATTGTACTACAGGTACTCGCTGCAGCTCGCTAGACGCTACAAAAAATACTACAAGTCGTTGTTTCTCAGCCTGATCGACTTGGCAATCAACGCTTTCATTATCTACAATGCACGTCGCACCGTCGATGGCAAGAGCAAGGTATCGCACGTCGCTTTCCTCAAGCAGCTACATCTGGAGCTCCGTCAGCTCCAACCCAGCGACTGGGATCAACTGCTGCGCCACCAAGGCCTCCATCCCCGCCCTTTTACCCTTGGGGCGCAAAATCCTAGACCCCCCTTTTTTCCTTCCCCGGAGGCGGAGGTATTAATAGAGCACCTCGCTCCGCTCGGTAGTTGACAGGACCTGCCTGCGACAGCATTGGTATTGGTGTTAATCGTTCTCGTTTAAGTATGATACAAAGTTCCTATCCGAGGCTTCGCGGAGCCTTACGGGTAGTATGTTTTTGGATTTATCAGGCCAGCGATACCAATCGCTAATGATAACAATTGATTTACAGGAGGCTCTAAAATATTTGTTTAAAAATAATGTTTTATTAAAATAAATTATTTTCAATTATTACAGTAACTTTATAATTTAATAAATTAATATAGTTACTGTAATACTAGAAAATGCCAAAAATGGATTTTTGATGGTATGTGCGACAACAAACCCACATACACTCCACGACAGCTGTAACTTCGTCAATTTTTATCGTTTTAAGGTGCGGTTTGGACTAGAGTTGCAGAACACGCTGATAAAGATCTGCACGCTGCTAACACGCGCGCTTTTGCGCTTCTTCAGGTAGCTCACATACAAATCACTGGTTCTGCCCAAGTGACAAAACTTATGGACAGCTAATCCCCATACAAAATCCTATATTAACCAAAACCCCTTACAAATGATACGACTTGGACTTTGTATGGGGCGACAAGGAACCCATGATTTCTCCACTCTACCTTAGTACTGAGCCATACATCATCGACCAACAGTTTAGAATGGAGAAATCAATCGTATATCCAAGAGATAGCAGCATACAGAGCTACAAATGGAGCTCTACCAAAACCCACACAATCTCGATATTTGCTACGGTCATAAACGTGGCGTATTTCTCGTAGCAAATCCGTCGTAATTTATGGAGACGTCAAATTGGTCTCCACAAATTGCGCCGAGCGCAAATGAAACGTACCATTATTTTGGTACAATTCCCAATCACCGCTCATGCTGTGCGTTCACACCCGCGCTCTCAAGCTCTGCGTCAGTGCGCCCAAGCCGTGGACAGCAGAGCCAGCGGAAGCGGCTGAGTGTTTACTACCACCCAAGTTAATTGTACGTGCACCTTACGCATTGTTGGTACTGCTGTCTAATGAGCTGACTGGCCGCACCGCGGCACAGTCACTAGCCAGCATGTATTAATACAAAAAGTGAGCGTAGCCATGTATTTAGCACTCAGATGTGATGGTTTTGGTCGGTATCATCGGTTGTAGCAAACACGACGCAAACGGGACATTTGGCAAATAAATTGCAATTTGTGACAGCGTTTGTGTTAGTTTTGGAAGAGTTCCAATGGGCACTAACTAGGATGCAACTGAACGTGCCTCGCAAATAATCAGATAATAGAGGATGTAAGCAAATTGGTATTTTACGAGTTGGGGACAAAGACACTCGACCACCGCTGTCTATGTTCCCGAACTAGTAAGAGGGGAGTCGTGTTAGTACGGAATCTCCCGAGAAACTCGTAAGGCTTTTTCACGAGACTACAAACGTTCTGATTGGCTCGTTACTCTCATCCTGCATCTCCCCCTCGAGCACCATGGCCGCCATGGCGCTTACAGATACATGTAGCGCCGCGACTCGAATCGAGTCGCGGTGGTTCGAGTCACTCGAACCACCTCATCCAGTCTCAAGTGCCCCCCCCCCCTAATCAGTGTGACGTCCTTGCCTCTCCCAGCGAGGCACACGAGGATTCGGCTGCGCGTCTTAAGTCATAACGGCGCGTCGAAGTAGAGTAGGCAGCCATTGACCACAAAGAGCAGCATAAAGTAGGATATGTTGCTTAGAGTAGTGATGTCCGAGTTCCTGATCGTACTATTGGTTTGGATATGGCAACCTAAGAAGATGCAAAGTGCCTCGATACTGTAGCGTTTGATTCTATCGCGGGTGATGACGTCGAGAAATGTAGTGCTGCACTGAGCACGCGAATCTCATCCTCGGTGAAGCGGAAGTACCTCTTGCAGTACGCATCGCTGTGCTCGTTGAGCCTTGAACGCCTGGGATGATCAGTCACTCGGGGCGCTCAGAGCGCGAAGCAGCATGGCATCGGATGCAGGGATCTCGTATCAGCAGGGCGGCCTCTATCGCTGGGAGTCAGTTGGATTTCGTAAATGGGCGGATACCAGTGAGGCGAGGCGGGTGAACGCCTGACCGCCCAGGTGTATAGCTTTAGCGCGTCCCGGGTGTAGACTCCCGAATGGGGTGCACCCAGAACAAACCCTAGCCGGAGATAGTACACCTAGATGTACACTCCAACCGGGGTGGCGTGTGTCCTTGTGAACAATCCCTGTGGGTTCGTTTGTCTTCGTAACCAGGGGTTTTCAACCGTGGATGAGTTGTCTTGATACTTGTAGGTCGCTAGGTAGCAGGGAAGAACGTAACCTTCCTGGACGTCGCCTCTGACAGCCCGCAGATAGCCAAACAATACAAACAGATACAGAGTTATATACAAACACGTAGCCCTTCCTTATTCTTTTGGACTGTGAAAGGGTCGGTCACTACTCCAGTCAACTCCAGCCGGACTCCGGGATACTGGTCAATCCCGGACGGCTTTGGCTCACGCGCACCACCCTCAAGTACTGAGGGAAACGAACACAATCAAATACCTCCTATCACACAATAGCTCTTAAATCAATACTTCCCACCCGGGGCTACTCCAACCAGGGTGAAAAGGTAATCAGTAATATGAAATGCGGGGCCTCCCTGGTCTGGACGAGCTCAACCGCAACTAGGAAATGAAATGGGATGGATCAACCTCGGGTTGTCGCCCGGTACTCACCCCAACTTGGACTGGACTTTGTTGCGGGAGCTCGACCCAGGTGTCACAGTTGCTGGGCCCTCACACGTAGACTTAGTCGGTCCTCCGGGAATGCACGTCCGGTAGGCTGCTCCAACTCACTTGCGCGATCCTTGGCAAAACGAACTCTGTTTATCTGTTATCTGTGGTCTCTCTCCTCTCTGTCTGTCTGGCTATCTTCTGTCGATCTTTACATGCACTCAATCTTGACTTGTCTTCACTATGGTCGTGTCGTCGCAATCGTCCGCGGTCCCTCGTAGCATACTTCCAGCAAGTATAATCATCACTGGGTACGCAAGTGAAGTACAATGTTCCACGGAATCCGAACAGATCTTGGCTGGTCGGCTTGGTCGGTCGGAAACATCTTGGACTTTGTATACTGGATCTTCACATCTGGGATGGTCTTGGTATCTCCATCCGGGATTCATGATTATCTCCAAACGGGATCACACTCCCCTTGGGCTTCACATCCGGGATGTCTTGGACAGCTTCACGGTTTCTGGGTCTTCACTCGATCCGGTCGGGCTCCTCTTGCGTTGAACAGTGCACCAAGAGCAGGCGGCCTCCAGTCGGAGGTACTTCTACGCTCCCTTGGGCTTTGCCTCTCGTTCGGTACTTGGTTCCAGCCGGGGTCCGCTCTTGGGGACATCTCCATCCGGGGTCACCAAACCTTGTACACTGCCAACGCGAGTCCGGCCGGGATCCGCTTTTCCCATACGCCACGTGTCGCTGCCCCCCTCTCCCATAGTGAGCCTCTGAGCCAACCAATCACAGGCGCAGCTCGGGAATCCTCGAAAATCTCCAATTCCATCGTGTCACGAGAATGCTAACACTGTCGACGATTTCGTTTTAACTAAACACATAAAAATGTTGACCGTAAATTTGAGTCGTTATTTACGAAGTTGCTAACATCCTCTAATACATGGTAGCCACCACTCGAAATTTCAGTTGCTTACTACTTGCTCCGTTTTGTGCGATGGTCGATGTATTTATTACAGGTTACTAAACACACCTTCTAGTACACGATAATACCATCAGATCTTTGTCTAACGTCGCGAGTATCGCCGTGAGGCTGGTTCCTTAGGAACTGCCAACAAAGGCAAGGTACCTGCGCTATCCGTGTCACCCTAATTTATTGTTTTGGCCAATCAAATTAGATTTGTGTTTATGGATTATGTTTTCAATATAAACTTTAATATACAATAAATATGCGCAAATCTTCATAATAAATGCGTTTATACAAAGTCCAAGTCGTATCATTTGTAAGGGGTTTTGGTTAATATAGGATTTTGTATGGAGATTAGCTGTCCATAAGTTTTGTCACCTGGGCAGAACCAGTGATTTGTATGTGAGCTACCTGAAGAAGCGCAAAAGCGCGCGTGTTAGCAGCGTGCAGATCTTTATCAGCGTGTTCTGCAACTCTAGTCCAAACCGAACCTTAAAATGATAAAAAATGACGAAGTTACAGCCACTTTTGGTGGTGTCCATATCTTTTTGTCGTGGAGTGTAGAAATTCCCATCTGTAACGCAATGTTGCTACCGCTGCTCGCCACCCTGTTCTTCCTGGCGATGACGGCGTCCCCTTCGCCGTCCCCACACGCTGCTTCCGTCGTCGAGCTGCGTCCGGAGTCGCCGCTGCAGTCCCAGCGCGTACTGTACGGCGAGCCGCAGCTGTACCGCGTGTTGGATCTCGAACCTGACAAAGTTTACGACATCAAAGTGTCGTACCCAGCGACGCAGCCGTCGCTCTTCTCGCTGCAGGTGGAGCAGGTCCTGCTGCCGCTGCCTGTGGTGAGTGAAGATAAATTTGACGTTAGTACTGCAAATATTGCGGGAAATGTCAAGAAAAGCAAGATCATGCCAGCTCGACGTCGGGTATTGAACACGGCCAAGCTTCGGCTCCACCCGAGGGAGATGGAGACGCACAAGTCGGTGCGGTACCGTCTCGAGCCCTCGGGGGCGGCCATTGAAGTGGAATTTTCACTTATTGCAAATGTGGAGGGAGTCCGACGACCCGACTCGAAGCTGAAGGTTGACGAGTGTGTGTTCGACATTGTGGTGGAGGAAATGCTGCTGGAGGCATTCCCCAGAGACACCCTGGTGCTTATCGGCTGGCTGGTGATGCTGCTGGCTGTGAGCGCAAAGTGGGTCTTTCCGTATTTGGAGAAGAAAATTCCACTTGGATGTGTGGAGGACCGAGTGAAGGGAGCAGAAACTAAAGAATCGTAGAAGATAATCGGTGGACTTTGGCAGAAAGAATGAGTTTCTTACGATTCTGGAAAGGTTTGTTAACCGTGGGCAAAGCGATGTCTTTATATTTCTGCTCACCATGCTTAAACTTACTGTACCGATACTGGGTGATGATGATACGCTAGAGCAGACACTCGAACCACTTGAAGGGTTTCTGCGAGTCCTTGAAGAATCCATCGTGCGTCAGAAATGCCGTGTCAGCGTGATTCAGCTTGGATGCGTAGAAGCGGTCGAGGTAGCTGTCGCCAAACATGTTCGGGTCGAGCCGCCCAAGCAGCTCTGGAACTCCACGAGCGCGTCGTTTTGTTTCGACTTGTGCGGGATCATCTTGCCCCCAAATAGGCTGGACGGCGTGAACTTGGACAAGACGCCGTGGTAGCTCGTACTGCAGATCGCGGCAGTCACGTTTCCACGATAGGCTTCCTGAGCCGCAGTGTACGCCGCGTTGATTTTCGGGGTGCTGTACTTCTCGTTCTGGTAAATGATCGACTTTCTCGCTGTGGACGCGGGACATTGGCCGATTAGATCCAGCACCCCAGCGACAATTGTCGTGAATTCATCGTCGCACAGGTCTCGAATGAAGTCTCCGGTCATACTTCCCATCATCGGAGCGCTCAGACTGACCCACGACGTGCTTTCGGCGAATTTACACTTGTCTTTCGCGAGAGCTGCCGCCATCACGAGGCCGCCCATCGAGTGCGTCACCACGATAGTATCCGCAATGGTCCCAGTAGCCACGTCGCTAGACTCGCTCATGGAGAGCGAGAAGTCGCAGAACTTCTGCTGCAGTGTGTCGCTCCTCCACCCAGCGTCGATGGTGTTGATGACTGCGTACTTGACACTGGTGCAGCACGGAGCGTGGTCTCCGATGTTACCGAACTTCTCCTGGGTCAACTTTGGAGTATCTTGCAGCTCCGCTCTTTCATTCGAGGTACCCAAACCATGCAGAAGATGCAGGGACGAGGTGTGGACTTGCACGTACACGATTCGGCCTCAATAGCCATGGGAGCAGATGCTTTCAAGCGCCTCGGTGTAGCCGTGGGAAGTGAGCTGCCAGTGAGTATCGCGCGTGTTGTCGGCGCCACTTTTGTGGGCATTGCTACACTATCACACGGTGGTGACCCATCGGTGAGCTTCGGCACCTAAATGTTGACGGGATTCTGCAGGTACTCCACGTCAAGTGTCAAGTCGAGGCCCGTCGCGGTGAACTCGGACGAACCCGAAGCGCAGACTGCGAAGATTGCGTCGTGATACAAGGACTTGAACAGGTTGCTACTCGCGCAGGCGACACTGATGTCGCCTATCAAAGCGCTACGAATTGGTACCGCGTCGTTCAGCGCCGGCAAGACCGAGTCGTACGACAGCGCTCCCGACGGAAGGCACTGAACTGTTTCAGTGTTGGCGCCGTCTTTCTTGGTCGCTAGGTAGCTTGCACCACCGACGAGCGAGTACGTGAACTTGGTACCATCTTCGACGAACGTGGTATAGCCGTCGTAGCGCAGACTGGTGCCATCGGTCAACACGACGGGGCTCGCGAATACGTCGAACTCGGATTGTCCGTGGAAGTTGGCGTTCTTGCGCTTGATCGTGACATGGATTCTCAACAAAGGGAAACTGGTGAAGGTCTGCTGCTGTCGATGGTGGGTTGGTACCGGCAAATGAGGTTGAACGAGGCCTTGGGACGCTGCCATACTAGCCGTCAACGAAGCGGCAAGGGCCACTAGCAATCCTATCCAAGCTCGCATTGTGAACACAATGCCAAAAAAAACACCCCGGGCGTTGGCTGCTGGAAAAATAAGAAGTGACTGTCGCCATAAGCATAATGTGTCCGCTGTGCTTCGCGTCGGGTCGTAATGGAAGGAAGGATTACAGTCGATGAATGGGTTTTCGTCTCGAAATCTTGCGAGTCTAGGCGACAACATCGACACAACACTTCTACATTTATACCGAGTGAACAAGAGGCTTTATAAATTCCGAAACACCATACTACATCCTCACTCTACTAACGCCACCGCCCTCGATTAGGTCCAAGACTATAGCGCTAGACACTCGAACCACTTGATGGGCTTCTGCGAATCCTTAAGCAGACCGTCGCCATTGAGGAACGCCGTGTCTGCGTGGTTCAGCTGCGGCTTGTAGAACCGGTCGTAGTAGTGCGTTCCGAACAGGGACTCGTCAAGCCCAGCCAGGCAGCTCTGAAACTCCACCAGACCGTCGTTCTTCTTGGACTTGTGCGGAACAATCGTCCCTGCGAGGATGCATCCGGCCTGGTAGCTCGAGAAGAGACCCAAGAAGCTGTTACTGCACATGGCCGCCGATACATTACCACGGTACGCTACCTGGGCTGCGACGTAGGCTGCATCAATCGATGGAGTACTGTACTTCTCACCCTGGTAGATCGTCGACTTGCGGGACTTTGGCATGGGGCACTGGCCCAAAATCTCGAACAAACCGGTAGCGACGTTGTCCCCTCCTTCGTCATTGCAGATGTCCATAAGGTAATCCGAAGCCATACTTCCAGTCATGGGGGCGCTCAGAGCCACCCACGACGTCGTCGGACTAAACTTACACTTGCCCTTAGCAAGAGCTCCGGCCATGACCAGCCCACCCATGGAGTGGGTCACAACGATAGTGTTGTCGATGATCCCAGCCTCCACGTCGCTCGTCGCGCTCATTTCGAGCGAGAAATCGCAGAACTTCTGCTGCAACGTATCGTTCCTCCAGCCGGCGTCGTTGGTGTTCAGCACCGCGTACTTGATCTCGGAGCAGCACGGCGCGTGGCCGTGAATGTCTCCAAACTTCCTCTTGGTTAGCTTGGGCGTGTCCTGCAGTGTCGGCTCCTGGTTCGGGTTGCCCAGTCCGTGAAGGAAGATGCACGGGCGAGGCGTCGACAAGCACTCGCCGCACTCGGTCGAGTTCATGGCCATGTGCCCCGCCTCCTTCAGCTTCCTGGACGTAGTAGACGGAAGCTCTCCCCCAGTAGCCAACGCCAATGCAGTGGGCGTCATGGACGTGGCTTTCTCCACGGGCTCACACGAAGTCGTTCCGTCCGTCAACTCCGGCTGGGGGACAGTGATCGGACCGTCGAGATACGTGACGTTGATGACCAAGTCGCTGCTGACCGCAGTGAAGCCAGACTCACCCGACGAACAGATAGCGTAGTGGGCGCCGGAGAACGTCGTCTTGAACAGTTTCCCGCTCGCACACTCGACAGCTTCCTTGCCGATGGAGGCACTAGGAATGGGGGTGGCGTCGTTGAGCGCTGGTAGAATCTTGTCGAACGGGAGAGTGTTGGGCGGGAGGCAGCGGACTGTTTCTTCGTCATCACCGACTTTGGTCGACAGGTAGGCGGTGCCGTCTACGAGGGTGTAGGTGATCTCCTCGTCCTCGTCCAGGAACGTGGCGTAGCTGTCGTATAGTACACTGGCGCCGTTGGAGGACACGACCGGTGTGGCGTACACGTTAAACTCGGACTGACCGTGCAGCTTCATGGACTTGCGCTTTAGAGTGACGTGAAGTGTGACGGACGGAGCATTCTTCAATGAGGATTGGAGCTGTGAGGGTTTTGATGCGGTGGCTGGATGAGTGAAGGCGAGCAGCGCAACAGCGGAGGCGACGAGAACTCGAGTTGCAGATACCATTTACACCTAGACAGGAGCCACGTCTTCTCCGTTGTTGAGACAAATGAAAAGTGGTCGGCATTGACGCCGATGAAGTCGGAGCCGAAGGTTGGGGAAAGTGCGCACATCAACTGGATCCAGTTGTTCGCAATCTGTTTACAATTGCATGAACACCACCAGCAAATCATTTGCCAAATGTGGCCGTGGAGCTTACAGGTACAGTTTCATATCTTAGCTGCAGGACCTTCTGGAATTCTTACCCATACTGTAGGTATTATTAATTCAGACTAGAGCGTGAGAACGAGACGGATAACAATTAATACCCGTTTTTACCGATGAGATCAGGTATTAGAGTCAATGTAAAATACATAAAGTGCTGTCTGCAACATATGATTCCCTTTTAAATCCGAATATATCAGGCGTCTCGTTCTCACGCTCTAGTCTGTAGTGTATATTGCGAAGTCGATTGATTGAATCGACCGAGCCAAATCGCCAGCAAACCGCCCGAGATTTTGATTTGACATGAGTTTACTATGTACGCAATAAAGTACGAAATAAGAACCGTCTCGGTCGATTCCAAAAGCCTCGTGACTGCAACGGACAGAATGCAACTGCCGACACCAGTGATCCGACCGTTATGCGTGATTGGGGGGTCATACCGCTTCAGCATTTAAAATGCGATTTCATACCGGTTTAGTCATTTTCCTTTCAGTATACAGATACCGCTGACTAACTTGTACACACAGTCAATCGATACACCGTCAAAATCGGTAATGGAGCCGTATCTCTTTTAGGAGGTAAAATCCAGTTTCGGTTTCCCGCCAGAGGGATCTTTTACAATTCAAACAGAGCCCTGCAAAACACCTCCCCCCGCAGCCCACCATGACAAGCACAACCAAGCAAACCAAGGGCAAGTGAGGTGCATGGGCGCAGCCGCCGCCATCGCTCGCCGATCTGGCTCGCTGGTCCCAGGCCAAGTTCAAGCGGTCCCAGCCGCCGTCTCGAGCCGCCATCGCGAATTCTGCGCGGTGCCTCTGCTGTCAAGTCGAAGCTGGACTCCGCATTCGGCTGAGTGAGCTCTTGATTTGAATGCATGTAAACTTCAAGGTCAATTATCTGTAATACCGTTTATACTGAACACATATAATATATTGTAGGAACTAAAACAGTACCACTGTACAAGTTAGTCAGCGGTATCTGTATATGCGCTATGTATCCTGAGCTACCGGCACATGCAATACTACAGTAATACCAGCCATGTCTCCGAGTCGACTCCGGCTTGGCGCCGGAGTTTTGGGAAGCCGGCGGCTTCCCAAAGCCAAAACCAACGGTCACGCTAGCAATGGCAACACAAAGGACGTATGTCACTTGGCCATCACTACATGTAATTCACCAAATTGATCATATACTTGTCGAAAATGTGAACCAAATTCCAGGGATAGCCTCCGCCTTCTTGGTACGTTTGCCTGGATGAAGGCAACCTGGTTGGTCAGTTTTGTGCGCGACGTTCTGATGACCCGACTCGATGTACACTGTAGCCGCTCTGCTGGACCTGGAGAGAGTCGCTCCGTTTGAACAAATCGGTCGCGGTCGGGCCGGCGATCACCAAGTTGCAGCACACCGAACAGCTCACACCGTACACATGTTCACGCTGGCCCCATATGCTGCCCGTAGGATAGTTTTCGGGCTTTGCTGTCCGACTTCTGGGTCTTTGCCGGGGAAAAGCGGCACCCGCGCGCCAATCGAGAGGAATTAACGCGCGGGCAAATCACTCGACCAATCTGCCTGGGATCGAGGAACTTTGATGCGTCCCTCCGTAAACGCGGCTTCATGGGAGGTCCTCGACCAGGCCAACCCAACCCAAGTCAAAGCGGCCTCGAGGCTCCGTCAACCTGCAGCAGACTCGGTTTAGACTCGTGATCCCACAGGCAACATGATGATTTACCTGCGCTTAGTCATCCCGGCCGTCGTTGCGCTGTTCGCGGTCTCGGAATCCGCGGTGACTACGCACCACCAGAAGGCGACGCCGTCGCTGGCCGACGCATCCCCCGTGAAGCTACATGTCACGCTTCAGCGCAAGGCGATGGAGCTGCATGGAGAGACAGAATTCAACGTGTACGCCAACCCCGTGGTGTCGAAAGACGGTGAGAAGGTGCTCTACGATGGCTACGCGACGTTCGTGGAGGGCCATTCGCGCTTCACTTACTCCCTCGTGGACGGCGCCGCGTACTTGGAGACGAACGACAGCTCGTCCAACGCCGCGTCGGTGCGGTGTATCCCGCCCAGCACTCTACCGTTCGGTAAAATTCTACCTGCGTTGAACCACGCGACGCCCATTCCAAGCGCGTCCATCGGAGACGAACCGGTAGAGTGCGAGAGTGGCAATCTGTTCAAGACGACGTTTGCTGGCGTCCACTACGCGATCTGTTCTACCGGGGAGGACGGATTCACTGCGTTGGCGAGTGATTTGTCCATCGACGTGGAATATCTGGACGAGCCCGTGAGTATCTCGAAGCCCACGCTCAGCGATGGATCGTCCTGCAAGACTGTGGCCAAACCCACGTCTGTGACGCCCACGGCTCTGGCGTTGATCACTGGAACCGACATTCCAGTCAGCAGTTCAAGGAAGCTCAAGGCGGAGTCGCACATGGCCATGGCTGCATCTTCCTGCGCGTGCAATTCGACCCCTCGGCCCTGCATCTTCTTCCACGGCCTGGGCAACGAGAAGGAGGAGCCGAAGCTGCAAGACAGCATCCGCCACTTTGGCTGGGACAAACTCCAAGGCCACACCCCGTGCTGCACCGTGGTCAAGTACGCGTCGCTCAACACCGTCGACTACGCGTGGACCAACTCGTCGTTGCAGGAGAAAGTGTGTACGCACTCGCTCTCCATGTCCGACAAGAGCGACAAGTCCTCGAAGACCATTGAAGACACGATCGTAGTTACGCACTCCATGGGTGGCCTCATGCTGGCTGGAGCTCTGGCCAACAAGGAGTGTAAACTCGGTAAGAGCGCCACGTGGATCGCGTTGAGTCCCCCTATGACTGGCAGCATGTCGTCCGACTACCTCATGGACTTCTGCAATGGCGAGGTGAGGAACCTCATGACGGACTTGCTTTTCAACGGCAGGTGCCCGACGTCCACGGCCCAGCAGTCGTGTGCGTACGAGACCGAGAAGTACAGTGACGAGAAGCTAGACGCGGCCTACGACGCCGCCCAGGAGGCCTACCGCAAGCACGTGTTCGCCGCGATGTGCAGCAGTTCGTATGTGGGGAATATCTCCAAGTACCAGGCCAAGTACATGGTGGGAGGCAGGGTGATCCCGCACAAGTCGTCCAAGAACGACGGACTCGTCGAGTTCCACAGCTGCGCCGGCGGACTTTCGCCCAAGCAGTTTGGTAGAACGCACTGGGACCAATTCTACCAGTGCGAGCTCAACCACGCAGACACAGCGTTCAAAACGGGCGATGGAATCTTCAAGGACACGGTGAGACCCATCAAGTGGTTCGAGTGTCTTCTGTAGGAGAAACCAACTTCAATTGATAATAAATACTTTTATGAACTTCTCTTCCATTTCATATTTCAGCACCTGCTCAAAGACGTGCCTCTTCATCAGTGAATTAAGAAGCTCAAATACAGTATTTTTTATTGCGCTTTGCAGTTACTTTGCCGACCATTTTAGACGCTAAATATGGCAAAGCCTGCTCCTAAATATGTGTGTAAGAAGATACACGACCTGCTAAAATTGTGCATGGATCCACCTCCTCATATATATATCGACTTGGAAGGGCCTGTCAGCAGCCATGCATTGGCCCAGTACACCACCGTCCATGATCCACAGCACACCCACCCTCTTATGCATAATTGCCGTGTGTGTAGGTGCTGGTGGATAAAAACCGACAGAATTGCAGCTGCATAGCCACAATTGCACTTTTGAAAGTGCAATTGTGGCGCTTTTAGCGTAATTCTAGACCTCCACCCATTTATGCACCTCGATTTATCGTAAATGTAGCGGGTGGTCGCTATAAACACAGCAAATCTCGCCAAAGCACAATAACACCACATGTATCAGTTGAAGGCCACATTACCACCATATATCAGTATCTGTGCACGGTACACAGGTACTGAAACATCTAAAAATGTCAAGCCTGCGGAAGCGGGGCTCTTGAAAAAAAAGAGGCGTATCTTATGTTTGATTTTAACACGGGTCATCTCTTGCGATCAGGCGAGATTTCGGAGGATGCCCCTGAGTCGAGTATCGATGCACAGCCTATTTGGTTTTATGGGTAGGTGCATATGAATGCTTACTACCCTGAGTAGGAGTGAATAAGTCTGTAACATCGTCATCTAGCTTGGAATCGATTCGTGCCGTTTTGACCACTGTCATCTAGATGGAAAACATACGCCTGATTCACCGCTCAATTTCAAGGAGCTCGTGCTAAAACAATGCTTCAAAAACGTCCATATATGTAGAAGAAGGTAAGCTTTTCATGATACAATGCTACTTGCACGCTGAAACACGTCCTAGCGCTCAGAAGGCTGGTTCACAAAGGCAACTAGATGCTGTTCCTGTTGAAGACAACCTGTACATAATCGGGCTCTGTCGAGTTATCGTCCTGATGTAAAAAAAAAAAAACTCGACAGCGAGGGTTACGCCAGGGTTACCCCTCGAGTGGATCCAAAACTCCCCCTTTGCGTTACGCGCGTTCGTGAGCAGCGGCAGTGGCCATGGGTGCGCTCGGAGAAGTGAGTTTAAGCGTCGAGCGCCGTCGCTAGTTGAGAAGTTATCGCTATTGCAGACCTGAGGGTTAGTAACCTTGGGTTACGCTGAGGTCAGTCTAAGATTACCGTCAACATATCCTGAAGTGCAATTAAGCGAAATCATTCGAAAGAACTTTGTGGAAGGGCCTGTTGTCAAGTTGCATGGACATACTATGCTGTCCGCTGAACAAGAAGTCCAACCTCGGCGACCCATAACTGAGCAACAACGCGGGTGCCATGACCCGAACACCCCTCACTATGCTTAGATTTGTGTGCTCTAACCCCTCTTCGAATCTTGTGTCTGTATAAGCAAATTTGTTGATCTTCGAATTTCGGTTGACCTCCGAAGATCGTCGATTTTTCGCATGATCGCAATAGATGACCCGTGTTAAAAAGCTAAGACATTTAACAATAAAAAGCTTTATGGTGAAAGCCGGCTAAAACACCCATCTGTAGCAACCCCTTCTTAGACCTCAATCACTTAATTAATCAGAGTACAAATCAGGGCTGAAATCGATCGTGGTCTAGATGTATCGCTTGGCTGCGCGATTACCCAGTAAAATGATTGTTAGACGGGTTTTACAGGACATTGGCAGGACTTGATAATGAGTAGATATTTGCCAACGGGAGCGAAGAAGGAAGAACAAACTGGCCAATCAGTTACTGCTCTGCTTACGCTGTTTGCGATGGCAGCAGCCCAACTTAGCTGTCCTCGTCGCCGACCCCGCAATGTCGCCGTGTGTTGCGGCACGTCGATGCTGTCAGCGCATGCAATGAACGTTTTAACAGCGTCCTCAACGCTTTGACGGGCACGCCACCGTCCGGTACACTTTGCTATGTCCTCAACTATGGTCATCAGATAGCGTACATCATTAATTTTGGAACAGGTAGCGGTGTGGTCATGCCAGACGGTGAGCAATGTGGACGCTGGAGTGCTGAACGCGGCGGTGGTTATAGATCCCAAGCGGCAACGACAACCCCAAGTGGCAACGATGCGGACAACCGCGCACGAAGGATCTTTGGGCTAGCTCTAGCGGATATTTGCCCAGACGAGAGCAAGTGGGGGCGCCAGCAGCCGTTGCAGCAGCGCGCGACGTGCTGTCCGACGAAGACGAACTGGCGGACGTTGACGCCCTGGTGAACGACGACGAGTTGCTGTTGGTCGATAACGAGTTGTTAGACGAACAATGCAGCGGGGCAGCCGTAGCTTTGCGTCAGAGGAAGCTTAACAGACTCACAGAGTCTCAGCTTCAGATAGCCCGTTCTAATACCAGAACGTACGAGTCCGTACACCTTACGGAGTCCAAGAGTCAATCCTTAACTCTTAACTGTGTGAATCTCAAACTGAATGTATTTCTCTGCATTGCGGTGAGGCGAGGCCGATGAAACCTTTGTCACCCAGGGGGGTTCGTATAGCGCAGCCCAAGACTGTTCTCCAGGGTGTAGACCCAGAGAATCGACTTGAGAGTCAACAGCAAGAAGATAGACCCATAGATTCGCAGCCGCAAAGCTTTAAACCCTGAAAATCACTCTCCTTGGTTGGCGTGGGTACCTTGTGTAATCCCTGTCGGCTCGTTTGTCTTCGACGGAACGGCACTCCACCGGTTGTAAATGTAGCCTCGAAGAAGTGCGGGAGTGCACGTCTACTTCAGAACGCACCTCCACACAAAAGGCAAATCCAGAGAATCAGATCACTCGAAACCCAGAATATCACGAATTCAGGGTCCAGGATTTCAGTCAACTCCGGCACTTGGAACTCAGAAGACACCTTACCCAAATGCCCTCCTAGCTCGATAAAACCAACAAATACAGAGTATACAAACACTACAACTAGCCGTCACTTATTCTTTTGGACCCTTGGACGGTGGGTCACACACACACTAGGCTCACTCGAGTCTGAAATTCAGGGGCCTAGCTCCCCTGAGACTCACACAAACGCGCACCACCTCCAATAAAGGAGGAAAATACAATCGCTATCAGTTACCTTCCCTTCACACAAGCAGTCAATACAAAATCCTGGAGGCGACTACCTAGCACCCCAGAATACCCTCTGGAATAATATGAAATGACTACCACGAGCACAGCAAGTGACCCAACTAGGATATGGAATGGATGGATCACTCCAAGAAGCTCAAGGCCGTCGCTGGTCTCCACCTAACTGAACTTGAGTTGATGAAGTCCACACAGACGGCTGTCCTGCGCCGTTGATGTGCCCTTAGCTTCCCGCGGTCGTAGTCTCGGGTCCTCCGGATATCCGTCGGCAGGCTTGGCCGAAGTCACTTGAGCAGTACAGGGAAAATTGAACTCTTTATTAAGGGCTTATTTGTCCTGGCTTATTTTTTAAGGGGAGAGTCACAATATCCCAACGCTTAGATTCGGCGCTACCACCACGACGTCCCAGGGTACGCGGCGTCCTAGCTCTTCGCGACGATCCGCGCCGCCTCTGGACTTGCTTCCTTGATACGCTCCCGGGCGTGACCCCGAGAGTCTACGTTCCCACCGGGCGTGACTCCGGCTGCATACGCTCGAGGTCGCTTGTCACATCACGTCCCGGCCAGGTCTCCTTGCCTTCCTCCTCCGGGGTGCGCTTCCGCAGGCAGCTCTCACTCTCTTACTTCTTCGGGCAAATATCTTCTGTTCACTATGCTTGGGGTCAAATGTCTTGTCTTGAGTATACCTTGGGTTCAGCGGTACAAACTTGCGATCGGCTTGCGAATCCATCGTCGCACGGCGTCGAAAGTGCCAATTGTGGGTCCTTAGACTTGGTTTAGTATGGTACAGGACTCCCTCTCGACCCCTCAAACGTATCCAGTCTGCGCATCCACAACGGTTCTTCAAGGTCACGCATCACTTTGATTGCAGACTGACTGCGAACTGACTCGAATCCCTGAGAATCCCTGAGAATCAACTGACACTCAGGGTCATCTTCTGAAATCCTGGGAATTCTGAGGAATATTGTGGAACTGTGGGGATTCTTGGGTGTTGGCTTGGGAAACACTTAAGTTCAGTATAGAGAGTCTGGATTTATGGTCCAAACCTAGCGAATCATCTTTGGAACTCTGGGTCACCTGCACTCAGGGAGGTGAACTCTGGGTCATCGTGCGGCGCACTGGGTTTCCGTGCGGCACTCTGGGTAACAGGTTTGCTGCATTGCAGGCTCGCGTGTATCTCCACAAAGCCAAGTTTTTAGCGGATTTAGCGGCCTCCTGCGCGGTGGTGGTAGTGGGTTGATTCTCAGGGTAATTTGATCCTTTGGGGCACTCTGAGCCACAGCAAGATGAGGTGTACATTCCCCAGAGACACTTTCCGCCAGACTTTAGACACTCATCGTAAGGGAAAGTCCGCGGCTGGACTGAGTGTTCTCTGAAATCCTGGGCATGCACTCCCAGGATTCACACTTCCAGCCAGTTGGGCCCATCTGCGGTCAGGCGCTGGATTCATCCCGAGAAATCACTTCTCTCCCACAGTCGCCATCCATGTCACACGGGTACAGCCGCGCCGTATCCAAGTCATCCACCAATCGGCATCCGATACAAACGCCAAGTCATCAGGTGACGGCACATCGTCGGCAATTTTCTGGGGACCGCCTCGTGTCAGCGGCCAAGTCGCCAACGGTGTAAATGTATCCGGTTCACTATCTAGCATAGTGAACCCTAGTCATATGCATAATCAGTGGCTCTGAAGCCGGGTACTGATTCTCCTACTGATTTAGGTTAGACAGTGTGTACCCACCTCATAACCCTTCGGGTAACTCTCGTGTAACCCCGTTACACCCTCCCCCACCAAACCATGAAGGGTGTTCACGCTTAACGGTCAACCTCCGGGTCTTGTTCCGTCAAGCCTCCTTCTCGAACGAGTCAATCCACAACGCGTGGACTTCTCTGAGAACTTCTCGGCGCAACGCGCCCTCACATGACTTCAAGTCATAAAGCCTTTTGGTCTTTCGACCGCAGACAGCCTCTCGCGAGATCCGCCTCGGAGCCTCGCTCCTCTCGTGCTGCTGCACTGCGTGCCTCCGCATCTCCGCGAACGCCAGCGCCCGCGCGCATACCCTCGACGCCTTCCAGGCTCTCGGTGTCCGAGTACTTTGCGGCGCAACGCCTGAAGCGCAGCTCGCAGCGCGCAAGCCCCAGCTCTACTCGAGCACCAACCCGCCAGACCATGGATCCTAGGGAACTCTTTGGTGAAGAGGGCGAGGTGGATGAGTCCATGGAGGGTTCTCCGCACCGAGGAGATGCGCCCCCACTCATGCGACGCTCCCCGAGCCGCGGCGACGCTTCGCCCACACCGTCGACACGCCGTGAAGAAGGCTCGCCGGCCCTAGTTGGCTCTCCGAGCCGTCGCTATCAAGAGCGCCCCGCGCACACGTCTCCTGTACGCTCGCCGAGCCGTCCACCTGCAGAGCGCGCTGCGCCGTCGAGGGAGGAGCCGCGACCACCGCTGCGAGCTCCAAACCCGTTCTCTGAACGCTCTTCCGGCCTCTGCGCGCGCTCACTGAGCCAAGGTATTTACCACCTCGTGGCGAAGGCGTGCCCCTGGGTCCCGTCATCCCCACCCCTTGGACGAAGCTCAGTCCGAGCAGGTCGCAGCGCAGATGGCGCCCATGCGCTCCCAGCGCCCGGAGCTGCGGCCCTTGCTGAACCCCAGCGCTACCGACTACGGCTTCCGGCCTCGTGATCCCGCTGAGGCGTGCCCGCCAGGCGTTCCTGCCAGTCGCTCGCAGCGCACGCCATTGGGCCCGCGGCCCGTACTCCACAGGAGCTCGCTCTACGAACGTCTCTCCGAGAGCGACTCCTCACTCCACAGTCTACGACTGTTGCGGAGTACGCGAGCGCTTGCGGCTCCAAGCCCAGCAGAAGTCTGTCCCCGCCATGCGGACGTACCCCGTGGTTCTTAGCCCGGGGGAAGACTCTATTGAGTACGAAGCTCAGTTCGAATCTTGGGCCGAGCACAGCCGGAAGCTCAGCTCCATGGATGCTCTCCGAGCCAGCTTCAGTGAAGTGGATGTTCGCATTGAACGCAAGCTCCGCTTCGATTTCGCGAAGGTCCGAGCCAAGCGCAGCCTCTCGGCACTCGCCCAGCCGCAGACCCAGTTTAGCGCTGCGCGCTTCGCTCCTTCAAGCACTCCAGCGGCTCCTTCTCGCGAGGGGGTGAGCGCTGTGGCTCAGGGTCAGCCTCGGAGCAATGTGGCTGACCCAGCAGATCCCCAGCTTATTGTCGGGAAGCGCGGGACGGCCGGCGTGCCGGCCTTGAGCCCTCGGGGCGCTGGTGATCAAGCTGATCAAAAGCGTCCACGACGTCTGGGCAATCCTGGCGGAGGGGCACCTCAAACTCCCATGAGTTCTCGGAGTGAGAGTACCCTCGCCATTCCACCAGATACTGGTTTTGACCCTGGCACCGCCGCTTCGCCAGGAGGCGCTCCACATGGCAATGTAGATTCCCATGCTCATCGAGCAGCACCGGTGGAGGACGCGCCAAGCCCCCTCGCGACGTTCGACGAGTTGCACGAGACTCGGCAACAGGCGGATCGCCTTCGGGACCACGTCCACGACATCGACGCGCGTCTGGCACGTTGTGCGACTGATCTCGACAGGCTCGCTGAGCGGCTGGAGTGGCTTGGGGTGCCTCGGGAGGTCTGGGACCGCCTTGGGACCTTGGAGAACGACTTCGTTCACCTGAACGGGTGGGTGAACTACTGTCGCGATCACGAAGAGCGACACGCTCGAGAGTTCGCGGAGCTACAGCGCCACCAGGCTGTGCTCCAGGGTCAGCTCGAACTCCTGGCCCGCATGCAGGCCTCCCCTGCTGCGCCTCCTGCGCTTGCGGCTACTGCAGTGCCCGCGGCACTCTCGTCTGTGCCTGCGGAGTGGTCGCGTCTTCGACGCCGGCGACTGCGTCCTCGACGACCGCGACTTCCGCGCCTGTGACCTCGTCACCCTCGGTGCCTCCATCTGCACCTGCATCGGGTCCTGGTACGGCTGAGCAAGCCCACGTAGAAGACGGGGTGCGTCCGCATCTTCTTGGAAGATTGAGCGTGTACGCAAGGCCCTTCTTGGCCACAACCTTGAAAGGTCCGATGAAGCGTGGGCGCAACTTCGTCTTGAAGACGGCTGACACTGCATGTGTAGGTAGGTTCTTAGCGCTAAGCAGCACCAGCATAACTTTCAACATTGCCTCTGCCCCTGGCATCTGCACGTTCCTTTTGCTTGTCTTGGCTCTCAGCCATCGCGTCACGCGCATGTCGTAAGACACTTAGACGCGTCGACAAGAAAGCGTCAACATGTTTACGAACAGTAGCCGGGCTGACATCGGCTAGCCGATCAGCTAAATCGGCTTCCCCTCCCCCACCAAGCCCGAGGCCACCACGTGGCGGCGTCAGCGGGACGCGGGGATGGGACAAGCTGTTCACGTAGAACGGCGTGTAGCCTGTCGAGGCGTGCACGGCGCTGTTCAATGCAAACTCGACGAGTGGCAGCATAGCGCTCCAGCGCTTCGGCGTCTCAGCGCAAATGCTGTGGAGCACGTCCTCGACGACGCGCTTTACGCGCTCTGTTTGACCATCGGTCTGAGGATGGTCCGCCGTGGACATGTCCAGCTTGGTGCCAAGCACCGCAAAGACCGCGCACCAGAAGTTACCCGTGCAGCGGGGGTCTCGGTCCGAGACAATCGACTCAGGGAGTCCGTGTTGTCGAAACACTCGGCCCTAGAACAACGTTGCTGTACCTTTACCATCGATGGTATCCGGCACAGCCGCAATGTGAGCCATTTTGCTCAGTCGGTCCACGAAGACCACGACTCTTGTGTTGCCCGTCGCGTCCGCCGGCAGACCAAACACAAAGTCCATACTCGTGGATTGCCAGCATCCCGAAGGGACAGGCAAACTCGCCAATGGCGCTGCAGCATGAGGTGACGACTTCACTCCCTGACACGTCTCGCACGTGCGCACATAAGTGCTCGTCCAATTGTACATCTTCGGCCACCAGTAGTGGGTGCTCACCGAGCTGTAGGTCTTCTCACGGCCAAGATGGCCGGCCAGCGCCGTGTCGTGTGCCTCATAGAGGATGCGATACTTCAGATCCTCATCATGAGGGTGACCACGCGGGGCGTATCCTCGGGGCCGGTGTTGTAGAACAACAGGCCTCAACCGAGGGAATAACGGTGTAGCCGCGCGCGCAGCCGCGCTGACAATTCCATGTCCGAGTCTTGAAACTCCTTGCTCCCCAGAGCCTTCAGCAACGCGGCTCAAGTGTCGTCCATGGCATAAGCCGTTCTGATCAAATCCGGTAATGACGAAGTCACGGTCGTTGCATGAGCCAGCTCATAGTCCGGCCTGCGCGACAAGGACATTCTGCCTGCCAGGCTTGTACTTCACCTCGAAGTTGTACTCCGCGAAGAAGGACAGCCATCGGGCCATCCTTTGGGAGAGATGAGGCGACTGAGTCGCAGTGCGTAACGACGCCTGATCCGTGTAAATCACGAACGGCTGAGAGCCCAACAGGTGAGCCCTGAACTTGACGAGCGCATACTTCATTGCAAGTAGCTCCTTGTCGTGGACAGGATAGTTCTTCTCCGCAGCCTTCAGCTGGCGAGATTCGAACGCCACCACGAACTCGCGCCCCTCGGCGTCTGCTTGCAGCAGGGCAAGCCAATGGCAAAGTCCGAGGCGTCTCAGACGACACTAAACGGGCGAGCGGGGTCTAGCAGAGCCAGAATAGGCGCATGAAGGAGACTGTCCTTAATTGCCACAAACGCATCTACTCCGCATCCTTCTTCAGGAGATTGGAGAGTGGCCGAGCCATCTCAGCGTAGTTCTCGCTGTACTTGTGCAAGTAATTGGCTAAGCCAAGCCACTTGCGAAGATCCTTCTGGTTGTTGGGAACCGGCCAGTCATCGGCCCTCAGGCCACGCTTCCCGATGAAGCAGCCTAAATAGGGGTCTCTTTCGCTCCGAAGATGCATTTGTCAATGTTGGCGTACAACTTGTTTTGACGCATGCTTTCGAGCACAGCACGCAGGTGCTCCACATGGTTCTCCATATCAGTCTTTCCGTGTTCGGCACGACTGTGGACAAAGATGTCATCGAAGTACGTTTGCGCGTACGCCCGATGGGGCCTGAAGAGCTGCGTCACAAGACGATTAAACGGCGCTGGCGCGTTCGAAAGCCCTTGGGGCATCACCAACCACTCCCAGAGCATGCAGCTTGGATTACTCACAGCAGTGAGAGGAATGTCGCTCGTCCTCATGAGCAATTGGTAATATCCATCGACCAAGTCGAGCGCACTGTACATCGTACATCCTGTCATGTTATTCTGAAGAGCATCCTTCCGAGGAACCGGCGTCTGCGCCGGAATGGTAGCGGCATTCAGCTTGTTGAAAGCATACACGATACACCACTTGCCATTCGGCTTTCTGACACAGAATATCGGCGTAGAGTGTGGAGCCTTACTCTCACGCACCATGCCCGCCTCGTGCTTCGCACGGAAGAACGCGCCAATGACGTCACACTGCTCCTTCGGCAAGGGCCACTGCCTCGTCACACAGTACTTCGTTCCCGGGACGAGATCGATTTCGTGTCGAACACCTCGATCCGGAGGTAGCCCCGAGGGCGGCTCCTTCGAGACCACGTCCTGGTAATCCTTTACCACTTGATACAAGGCATCCGACGGGTCCTTCAGGATCGCCGATACGCTCGGCACATTCAGCGCCTTCTTGGTGTCTTCCAGGACAGCTTCATCCAGAAGCGAGGACGAGTTCAACTCTTCTTCGGGTCGTATGACCACTACCTCAGTCAAGTCTCCAGCCTTCAAGTCTTCGCCGAACTTGGCCAAGGACACCTCGTCCAGCTCCAGGAGAGCAGACAGTGAGGGCAAGTCGTCGAGGTTGATACCTCCGTCGACGTCGCCCGTCACTCCATTCACGAGTGTATAGAGCTGCTCGTTTTCGCGTGGAGCCTCACCGCTCGACACGCCCTTCTCGACTCGTGAGATCGCAGACGCCTTCCGTCTCGCAGCCAGCGCTTTGCGGCGCTGCCTCCTCTTCATGGACACCGCCCGCCCTGAAGAGCTCCGTGATTTCGCGTGCGTCTTGACGCCAGGTGTCACTACCTCGTTCAGCTCCAAGGGAGCTCCAGTGTCTTTACCGACACTCAGCGAAGAGCTGCACGATCCGCAGCCTCCACTCAGTGGATTACGTGCCACTTCACGATCTTCATCCGGGCAAAGCCCCTTGTTCTTCGGCATCGTGCCGACCGCGCCGTCGCTGGCAGGCAGCAGGGCGTCGCCCTCAGACGCACGCCCGCTCAGCGGAATTAGTGCCGCTCCACATCCTTCAACAGCCGGGCGGCGCCCATGGCTCCTCGGCTTCATGCCGACCTTGTCTTCTCTTGAATACAGCAGGGCGTCGCCCTCAGACGCACACCCGCTCAGCGGAATTCGTGCCGCTCCACCTGCCGTCCGCGAGCCACGCTCGAAACGCTCGTTCTCGACACACGCAGTGTCCACCAACTCGGAAACTCCGATGTCCAGCACATTGACCGACTCGGTCCAGTGCTCGCGCCAGAAAGCTTCTGCTTCCTAGCAGAGGTGGGTTCATGACTAGCCAATGCTCCGCCAGGAGAGAAGTGCGTGGCAGCAAGGGTCTTCGACCTCCAATCGATCCAAGGCTCGTGGCGTTCCAGCCACGCCATAGCAAGGATGAGATCATATCTCGAATCGAGGTCTAAGACCGGACAGCGTTTCACGCTATCAAAATCCAAAAACTTCACGCCCATGTCCACAGGGACCTTAGGCCCGTCGCGAGACGAACAGTGACGATGTCACTCCCGCGCGCTACCAGCGCCTCAGCATAAAGCTGACTTCCGTCCATCGTAGAACGTCGGGCGTAGTTACCCGACGCTCCCGAATCGATCAAAATCGTCCATGGCTTCGTGAAGCCCTTCACCCAAGCTTGGACAACTAGCAAGCCCAGCTTGCATTCACGTTCCGTGTTAGAGAGTACGGCTCTCTTCGGGGCTAAGTCCTGTCGACCTCCACCTTGCCGAGGCTCAATAGAACTTAGTTCTTCCCCAGTACGCCGCCCCGTGCCTACTGGGACTTCTCGTTTCCCCGAGACAAACCAGAACCCTGGCTCGAACTCGAAGAGCGGCTTGACGAAGCCTGGCGCTGATGGCGCAGCGGACACCC
Source organism: Phytophthora sojae (assembly GCF_000149755.1). Lineage (NCBI taxonomy): Eukaryota > Oomycota > Peronosporomycetes > Peronosporales > Peronosporaceae > Phytophthora > Phytophthora sojae. Next base: position 2,551,651 of record NW_009258121.1, on the reverse strand, counting down.
AGCACGAAGGTGACGGATGTCACCACAGATGAAGCGTCTGCCGATACCACGACACTGCTCAGCAGCACGAAGCTCGGCTTGTTCATCTTCAGCATAGTTGTGGTCCATGGGTTCCGGACCACTCGGCGCGCTAGCGTAAGACGCATTCCACCCAAGTCTCGACGACTTAAAGCTGTGTTCCGCATTTAATGGGACGCTCACAGCCTCTTCAAAAGAGCTCGGGTGAGTTCGGAATACCTCCGTCCTGACAACGCCAGTGCGGAGGCCCTCCATGAACACCGTAACGGTGACTGCTTCCGGCAGGGGGTCCGCAGACATGCCAGCAATGAGAGTTCTCAACTCTTGGACATAGTCCTTCAACTCCATCTTGCTCTGCCTGGTCGCCAGGAAGCGTGAGCGCACGCGATACGCCTCGTTAGGCAGAGTAAACACTCGGGGCAATTGCTGTTTCAGCTGATCCCACGTCGGGAAGGCCACCTCGACTGACGTCCCGGACGTTAGTGCCCACTCTCTCGCTCGCCCACGGAGCTTCGAGATTGCTAGTGCCACTCGCTGCGACTCCGCCCGGAGTAGAGCTGAGCTCATAGCCATATCAACCTCACGGGTCCAAAGCATCAAGCTTTCACCCTCCTTGCCTTCGAAGGTCTTCACGCTCAACATGAGCGGCATGGGTCTTGTTCCCGCGTCGGACGACGCAGGGGGCGCTTGGGGCGCCGCGGCAGTCGCCATCCTTTGCTGGAGGTGCTCTAGAAGAGCATTCTCGTAGCTTGAAAACGCCTCGAGACGCGCGTTCACCGCGTAGGGGCCTTGCTGCGCAAGTTGCGTCACGCCCTCCGGATCCAGCATGGATATAAGCTTTTTAAGCGCATCCTGCTGGTTCGGGGGCAAGTGAGCGAACTGCTCCATTCTCCACAGAGGGTCAGTCTATACAGACTCAGGTGGCCGGCAGGCTGCCCGATCCGGTAGCGCCCGGGGCGGCGCTCGCTGCGGCAACGGCGCGGGCCCTGGCGGTCAAGTGCTACCAAGTGCAGCGGGGCTGCCGTAGCTTTGCGTCAGAGGAAGCTTAACAGACTCGCAGAGTCTCAGCTTAAGATCGCCCGTTCTAATACCAGAACGTACGAGTCCGTACACCCTACGGACTCCAAGAGTCAACCCTAGACTCTTCAGTGTAAATCTCAAACTGAATGTATTTCCCTTTATTGCGGCAAAGCCGCCTACGGTGTAAATGTATCCGGTTCACTATCTAGCATAGTGAACCCTAGTCATATGCATAGTCAGTGACTCTGAAGCCATGTACTGATTTTTCTACTGATTTAGGTTAGACAGTGTGTACCCACTTCGTAACCCTTCGGGTAACTCTCGTGTAACCCCGTTACAACCGCAACCTACACCCGGCACCAATCTCTCCACAACGAGGAAGACCCCACAACGCAGGATACACTTAATCTATGTATGTAGTATAGCCCTGAGAGTGTTAGAAGCCCTTTTAAGGGCTTCTAATTTGAATTTAAAAATTTCAGCACGACTACATTACTGGCCCACTCGAACGTCGGGAAACCTAATGCGTTAACCGTAAAGTTTGGCAATGCTGCAGCTGGGATGCTGTATAATAGAAGTTGTGGCCTATTTCAGCGTTAAGAAATGAAAAATGAACCAAAGAAAACAAAACGCAGCATTAACTATAATACTAAGCGCTTATAACGCTCCGGGTTTTCTCATAAAGGTATGGTCACGAGGCTAATAGCTGATCTTCTTACTTGCTAGGCAAAAGAGGCGGTGGCTAGTTAAACTTTGAAGTTGCGCTCGCGCAGCTTGATATTATAGTCGTAATAATACTGCTGCTGTCGTGAAAGCCCTGGCAGCCCCCGTAAAATTGCTATCCCAGCCTTAGCGTCGCCCTAGTTTCGTCCAGATCAACAAAAAATGCTGATCATGATCTTTTATAGTAAAATGTAATCTTGGTACTGGCACGCCCTGACTGATCAAATAACACTTAAGTTGCTTCTGGTGACGGCCCGTACAAATTCCCAATACAGAGATTCAACATCCTCAGACCGAAACAATGTCTCAAGGCGGCCGACAATCGTTATATAGGGTTCGGGCTATTTCCATACAAACTTCTTGATATATGTAGTACCTACGAGGGGCTACTATTGAGGTATTATTTCAGGTCAGAATAAGCTCAACTTCGTATGACGAGGCTTTTACGAGCCAACAAAATCTAACAAGTATTTTCGTGAAATAGGGGCTTATATAGGAGCTTATGGAAAGCAACTTTTGCTGTTGTAGCGCTTTTTGGAGGGTCGCCGTAGTAACCTCAGATTTCCCCTCACGCTAATTCGGAATCCTGGCTTTACTGTCTTTAACGAATGAGACGTCGCTTCGCGTCGGAATTGAAGGGTATTCTTGTAACCATGATAACGGGCAAAATGATGCTAAAGCCGGTGATTTCCCTTTTTTCGGCCCCCTGTACGTAATTCTAGTTAAATGGTCATTCTAACCCATTCACAGAATTGATGTATCCACTTGGTAAAAAGAAAAATAGGAGTAGTAAACATAGTACTTAACCCTATCGTTACCAGAATGATACATCAAGTATCTTTTTACTTTGGTCATAGTAGAAGCAGGATAACTGAAACAGCAATTTGCTGAGCAACGGCAGTTTCCTCGCCGTTTATGACCAATCATACAGCTAAGAGGGATAGGTAAAACCCCACGCTATTGTGTCTTCTGTAGTATATCTATCAGCACTATTGTGTCCCCAGGGGCACGGACGCGATCATCGAGCACAACGCCAGCGGCAGCCGCACACAGGTCGCCGCCGGTAGTAGCGGCAGCAGCGCCGCCAGCGACATCGACAGCAGGTTTTCAGGCGCGATGGAGGTGACCGTGACCTTGGTGGATGCGGTCAGATCTACGATGTCCGTGCAAGACGTTGATGTAGATGTGTACAATGGCTGATATATGTTATTGGCCCGACAGGTAATGAACAGTTGGATGAACAAGTCTGACAAACGAAGTATATTGAATGTCCCTTTCCATTCTGCGTGAGGTACTTAGATGTAGGGCTCTACAACCCTGGTGTACCAGTATGCATGATGAAGCTGGGAAGACCAAGACACTTGAACGTCGATACGCCGTCGGAGCGTCCAGACAGAGCAGAAGTTGCGCGGGCAGGTTGGGCGGTGCCGGCCGCAAATTGTTGCCATGACAACGACGTGGACCAAACCTGCTGCTGAAGATGCAAAGTCCTCCAGCGCCGCAAAACTTGTAGGCTCGAAAACGATATTGTTCGCAAATAAAACACTGCACCCGTCAATATCCTCGCGTACGGCTGAGCTCATCGCTCTGAGGTCGGCCTCGTGAATCGGGACCTTGGATAAATTTGGGAAATCCACGCGTGCGCCACGAATTAGCAGCTTGGACATGTTTGCTAAGTTGTCCTGGAACTCAATCCCGATGCATCCAACAGAAGTCTCCAATGCCACTTGTGCAACCACGTTGCCGATCCCAGATCCAAAGTCAACAAAAGTGTCGGCGATTGTAAGCGTTGGAATGACTGCCAGTATTGCTGAAACTGTCTTCCCGCAGTATGCCATCCCCAACCAGACAGTCCGCCAGTTAATTCGGCGGCCTGCATCAACCTGCTCCTTTGCCAGCCGATAAAGCAGCAAGTCCTCTTCGTCCGAGAAGTCTGCCATCGGGTTGCCACGAGATCTATAAATCTATAATGCCATACATACCATAAGATATTTGGTCTCATACTTCTTCGCCTGATAACCTACAAAGGTCCCATCCCCACCAATGTATTCAACACCAGATTCAAGACGCTCCTACCGCAAGCAAGGCAACTAAGCCCGGCTATCGATGCCACTGCTATAAACGCTCTCGTGGCGCTGCCCAGCCAACACGAAGACACCCCTATTAGCCTCATCAACCGCGCCGAATGCCACCGTCGCGTTCTTGACCATGCCAGCAGAGACGCCCCCGATCATGTCCAACACGGTCACGGTCGCCGCGGAAGCCTCCGAGACCATGCTGTTGACAGCACACACGGCGCTGCGGCCGCCGTTGTGCTTACTGCCCGAGTCGCCCGCCACCATCGCGTCCGTGTCCGTGTCGCCGATGGCGGAGACGCCTCCGACCAGGTCCACCAAGACCATGGTTGGGGGAATGACGATGGTAGGACGTTTCGGCTAGGGAGAACGGGTAGAGCGGTCGCTATACATAATGTTACATAAATAGGCTATCGGTATTTGCAGTGGTTTACACAACATGTAAAGGCGCGCCTTTTTGGTGCCCATTTTGCTTTGGTTGATCTTTTCAAGCTTTCCCGCGCTGACATTTTTTCCCATGTCTTCGCTTTGACCAATCAAAACATGTCTCCGAAAAATCGATGACAGTGATTGGCTGCCAAAGTTCAACAAGAAGTGTGATTGGCGGAATTAGTTCAAATCGATCCACTGTTGTTTGGTCGGCTTGCTCGGCTTGCTCCGAATCAAAATGACCTTCTCGCATCGGAGCTCATTTCCGATTTTGCAAGCTCGATCCCAAGTGTCCCTGGCTGCCCACGCTCCGTTCTTCCGGTTTCCACGCCTCGGACGACGGTGGTACACATGTGCTGGCCGTACCCATCGTTTACGGCGCGTGGCTGCCCGTGATACTGTGCACGCTGCGGTCAAGTCCAGCCTGCCAGTTCGCCCCTCACTCACCAAGTCCAGCGTCGTTAGAGTCGTCACACGCTCAGCGCCTGGGCGTCGACGCATCTGCTGCTGCTGACCGCCTGTGCTACTAGACGCGCTGACCTCGGGACGCACCGGGCATGAAGTTGGACTCGCTGTCCGTCGTGTATCCACCCGACGACCACGTCCCGCACAACCGCCGCAACAGCGCATTTGTTGTCGATAACGCAGTGCTACTAGAACTGGCGCTGGGATGGTGTCGTTGGTCCCGTAGCCCCCGACTCTCCTCACGGCATTGCCGCCGGGTGTGGCTGTCAACCACGTTCAGCTGCGAGACGCCGAGATTCCGCTACAGGACCCCGAAATGGAGCGTCGGAGGCGGCAATGGACGTCTGCCCACTAGACCTGCAGGTGGACGGCGTTCTCCCGCCCTTTTTCGCTTCCAGCGATCCTCATCGACGGATAACCGCACGTAGATGCCTCAGGAGGGAGCGGGGTGCCACCGGCGACAAAGATCAAGAGAGGCTGCTGCTAGAAATGATGCGTTCGAGTCCCATCGGGGGTCAAGATGGAGCCTGAAGTCACCATGACGACAACGTCGCAAGCGCCCAATTTGCCCATCGACAGGGACGCGTAGGCAGCATTGGCACTTGGCAGCAGTGTATCTACGATGGGCGTCACCACTGTCGCCGTGTACCGTGGTTCGGACCGTCACTATGGGGCTTGCATGGGTCAACGTAACTCTAGAGACGATGCCGAAGCCGCTACAGCACTTACATTTGGTAGCAATATGCCTGGAGTAAATCTAAGTACCGTATGTTACCGTTGAACGCTTTGAGTACTCGTACTATTCATGACTCTGCGTAATTACACTGTATTCATTCCGCACTCGATATCCGATGCATTTTGCACGGTACCTTGTCAGCACAGCTACGCTGCATTCCGCATGGCGGGCATTGAACGTGCACCGGTGGGTTCAAACTCCACCATACTAACATCACATACAACGATGAGTCGAACCACCCCATACAAAGCCTAGTACGTTCGGTCCCTTTGAACAATTCGAACATGGCCATACAAATAACAATATATTCGGTCCAATATATCCACCCAACAACGCTGATCTCTAGTACTTTATCATTCTAGATTCTGCGCTCAAGTGGAAAGATGGTTGATCGCAGGAAGGACGCGGATAAAGTAGGGATACGTGTTTTGGCTGTTTCGGCATCGTGTTGTTATGCTAGTGCTAATACGAACGGCTATGTATGGGTAGTTGCCAGGACCAACGAAGACGCATGCAAGCGATGGAAGGCGAATTTATGGATCGTCCAAGACGCTTGAAATGGTAGTGATGACATTGTTTCGGCCGTGCTGATGCTCATCGCATATATAGTCTTTGGCTTTGTGTAGCGCCGGTGAGCAACTGGAGTTCGACAATCTGTATCCAGTATTTGTGACCCCTTCTGGGCGAGAGCGGGTAAGTTAGTGTAGCTACGCAATAACGTTTGGCTAAAGCTAATCAGTGCCTACCTGTAGAGAACCGAAGCGAGATGTGGCACGTCGATCGACATAGACGACTTCATAATTGCACTGCCCGTGAAAGAGATGAACGACCTCTACGTGGCGATTTATCGCGGTGAAAATGACCGTGCGCACAACTTTATCTGGATGATGCGCTGGCTGGAGACGTGCATGGAGCTGTCTGAGGTAAGCCAAAATGTTGTATCGTGGCTGGTTACGGGCAATGATATCTATGTCTGTATTCGATATGAAAATGTAGATCACGCGACCGCAAACTCGGGCACGTCTAAAATTTATAAACTCCAACTTGTTGCGGTATCGCGAGGAGCAAGACGAACATATCGAGCGCTTTATCGCGATGGAGGCGGAACCTTCCACGCCACAAGACACCCTCATGAACCATTATAAGGAAGGCCTTGACTTGCAGAAACACTACAACGTAGTTGCCGATCTAGCCACAGCTATGGACATAGTCGATATGCTGGCGGACCAACTCAAGGATCAAGCTCACTGGACATGCTCTTGCGAGAAGCGCGCATACTACCGCTCGCCCCAATGGCTTCAAGAGCAACCTCTCGACTTGGCACCACAAGCTCTAAGGCCGCGCTGGTTTTGACCTCCCCGCTATCATGGGTGATATCCAGTTGATTCGCGGAGCAGGACGCTCCAAGGCGAAAGCACGTTACTGAAGCTACTATGTCCTCCCCCTAGTAACAGAGCAATATGCAATTATGTTGAATGTAATCTCTCAAGTAATGTTTCTTCTAGTGTGAATTGATCATTCTAGCGAAACCCAAAGCTGTCTGAATACGGTGATCCGTTGCGCCAGCACGCATACCCATGCCGGCAAGCCCCTGCCCACATCTACCAAGACCACCGTCACCTCCATCGTGTACGAGACCTTCTGTCGATGTCGCTGGCGACGCCGCTGCCGCTACTACCGGCGGCAACCTGCGTGCGGACTGCCGCTGTCGTTACGCTTGCTGCCCGAGCCGAATGCCACCGTCGCGTTCGTGACCACGCCAGCGGAGACGCCCCCGATCACGTCCAACACGTCCACGGCCGCCGCGGAAGCCTCCAAGACCATGCTGTTGACGGTGCTGGCGGCGCTCCCGTAGCCATTGCGCCCGCTGCCCGAGACGCCCGCAGTCATCGCGTGCTTGTCGACGCAGGCGGAGACGCTCCGGCCAGGTCCAGGACAGCCGCCATAGTCGCCACCGTCGCGTCGGAGACCACGGCGCCGCCGCTTCACAACTAGGAAAAGCCCAACATAATCCACAAGAGGGCGCTGTGATCCACGGTACTGCTCTTACTGAAATTTTGTTAGGGTGCTGTTCTCACGGTACTGCTTCCACTGATACTTTTGTCGATTCGCAGCGAATCACAGAGAAGCAGTAAAATGATGTCTCATGTATGTTTTTGATCGAAAGGTCGCTTCAAACCTCCCATCACGTATACTTTTGATCTGTTGGCCTCGAAAACCTACTACAGCAAAATGATACCTCATGCATCATTTTACCCCGTTTTACTTAAAGTTTGTATGGTGTCCCTTCAAACAGAAATGTATGGCGTTAACGATAGGGTTAAGTAAGTTATTGCCGTTTGCAGATATTTTGTCCAACACATGCTTACACTGGGATAGGAAGCAACGTTGGTGCTGTTATCGCAGACCAAATAGGAATATATTTGTGGAATATCAAGTCAAACGTTGACCCCTCTTGACATCTAACTGGTAGATTTCCTTGAAACGGGTACGACTCCGGCACCGCACTGGGTCCTCCAAAAGGTTTACATGCATGGGCAGATGGAAACGGTGTGCTACCGACGATACTGGTATGAATCAGTACGCACAGTGCTTCCTAAAATACTATTTATATTTAGGGAGCGTATGTTGGAAAATAAATAATGCTGAAAGTCAATAAGTTGGAAAATACATTATGACATTCTCCCTGTGAACGAAATACATATGCGCCCCTAATTTTCGTGTCGCGATTGGCTAAAACTTCGATCTAGTACAAGTGTGATTTGCAATGTCCGAGCTGGAGAAAGACCTTCGAGATGGTGTCGGAGCGCTACAAGCAGTTCAAGCGTCCATGAAAGAAGCTGGAGATTCCTGACGGTCTGACCCAAAGCGAGGTCTTCCTGGATGAGCCCGAAGCAACATAAGGTGCAACAGAAGCAACACAAAGAGCAACACAGCCAGCACCCCACTATGAGCGTGATGTCGAAACCGCAGAGAAGGTCGAACGCCACCGTCAAAAGCAACGTGTTGTTATTTACGTCAAGATGTATCGGCGTGAGCGTGCCAACGTTGTGGTTCTCTTATTAGAAGAGAAATATTGCTATGCTAAAGCTGTGCTCGAGTCTGTGATGGAGCACCTAGCAGGTTTGGCTACCCCAGCTTTCGTCGCAGCCTTGAAGACCTGGAAGGACATTGTTCGAAGTGGATTGGAGACTGTCGATGCTGATTCTACTACCAGCCCTGACGAAAGCGAAGAATCCGACGATCCGGACACATCTGACACCTCATCCGACATCACTTCGGCAGATTTCTTTGAGCATGAACTACATCCAGGAGTTGGAGCAAGCGAAAACGGGGTCCACCGACACGGCTGTAGACTCTAAGCGAGAGTCCGCAGCAAAAAACAACGAAGCAATGTTGGCGGCAACATCCAGCAAGGCGGCTAGTGGAGAAATGCTGATGTGGTGGGTGGATCTGCTGGAATTATCAGGGATCCCACACTCACACACTGCGCCCAGACACCGACTAACGGAGGGAGTACTCCGATAACCGTAGGTTGCTGGGTGTCTCCCCTTGTGTACCCGTCGTCGGGCTGGATCTGCGCTCTCGTTGACACGAGATGCGCAGCGGGTGAGCTTGAACGTCCTTGGCGGGGACTTGGGGAGACGATGGGGTAGATCCGCAGTGGGGGTTCCTTCACGCGGGTCTGGGTAGATTGATCCTTGGTCTTGGCCGTAGTAGATCTTGTGGGTCCGATAAGTAATATACCAGATCCGGAGTTGTTGCCTTGTTGGGGGTGTTGTATCATTTTCTTTTACGTTGCTTGCCACTTCCTACTAGCGGGGGAGTTGAGGGGCGAGGGCCGAAGGGCACGAGCTGCTGGCCAAGCTATCCAGCAGTCTGCCACGTGTGCGGGGACAAATCACTTGATTAAAGTATGGACCAATACTAATCCAAATACTAAGGACCAAGTGTGTGGTTCCCAAGCAATTTCGACTCTGATTTATGGTAACCTGTATCCAACCTTCTCATCCGGCTTGGATCCTACCCACGAATGGCTTTCCTTCTTGCCTAATTACACTAACATAGCCACTGTACCAATAACTTGGTACAGATCCATACCTAATCCAGGAGGTCCTAATGTAGGCGACCAAATCCGTGTGCACCACACCACTTGCACCTGATCAATCTTCAACTGCCCTGATCCGGCAACCACACCTCCATCTAGCAACCTCGGCGTCATCCGAGGGACCGGGCATCGTCACCAACTGCCGGATCCCATTATCGGGTGAGATGGCGGATCCGGTTCCATCAAGACCATTCTTGAGCGGATCTTCTTACCACACTGACTAAGTCGGCGTCAATGCCCAACTCTCATCTGCCTCTAACTAAAGCAGCGTCGTCATCTACACCGAAGCTGTACCCAACCAAAGCGTTGTTGTCCTCGAAGAAAAAGGGCTACTCTACCAAAGCTGCTGTACGTGTAAAAACGGCAGCAAAAGTTGCAAGTAAGGGAGGGATCCTGGAGGCGCTACGTATTCCCAAGAAACCTAAGGTGCACCGCACAAGGAATAGTGGGGATGCCTGCTCGAAAGGAGATGCTGTCTGATACAATCACCGATTTCGCTATCTGGTGCATCTGTGACTCTCTGGAAGATTACTACGCATTGGATTCGTGTGCATCAATGTTTCGCTGTCCTGATCCGCCCCAGATCCGCATTTCGAGCATCCATTATGTTGATTCGAAAGTTTATCTGAGCAACATACACTGGGGCGTCGTCATTGTTAGCATCACGTACCAGACTGAACCATCGTCGATCATACCCTACTTCTACGAGCCGATGTGCGATTCGAGTTATCGCTACAGTCGAAGATACCTATGAACAGACCGTAGCGCAATTTCTGCTGGGTTGGCAATGACAATGAGAAGACAATGGCTGGGGTCGAATATCCTGTTGTGGAGAATGAAGTATGGCTAGATGCGCCTAAACAGCCCGATGGAACGTCGTGTGACGTTATGGTGATACCACAGGTGTATTGCATGCTGAAGGATAACTTCCGATTTACCAAGGCCACAGTTTCAGCCGATGACGTTGCCGTTATGCGACTACGTAATATGTGGATGATACTTATGCAACCTGAAGTGAGTACAATAGCGAACCAAGTAGCCAAGGTCGTAGATGCAAACGACCTCGAGTTGATGGCAACTGTACAACGCAGTTTTATTTGTTATCAGCTTGATGCTTTCTTCGTGTCCACAACACGCGCGAAGTATTGGTCTAGTCTTGCTCGAGTAGAGCCTCCAAACACTGTTGCAGCATTACACCGTACGACACCATGTAGCCGGTTTTGCGCCCAGACACCCAAAGCACCGTTGCCAGACGGACAGCTTCCTCCTTCTCGTCCGTGAGCATCGTAGCCAGATCGACGCGCTCGTTCAAAAGCTTAAACGAGTACTTGGTGATCTTGTCTAGTCTGTTTTTCATAGCCTCAATTGCTTTGAGTCTAGACATCAACAGACCCTGGCAAACCTTTGCCCTATGAGCTCGCGATAGGCGCGTGCCTGCGTCGGTCGTGGGCGGTAGCGGTGAGGCCAACAGAGCACCGCTGCTAAGGTCGCCTGGTTTCATCTTCTTTCACGCTTGGTGTGTACCAACAGCCTCTTTAAGACTAGATGTCTTCTGTGATATTCCGCTCGGTAACTTTTGTAATTAATCGCAGATAGTTTACCGCAAACCTAGTTTTACATAGCAAGCACCCTTCCATACTACCTCTGTGTTGCGTGGTGTGGCGTTTGCTATGTAGAAAACACTTGCTATTGTGCTGTAAGAGCTGTCGTCATATTGTAATCACCTTTCCATAACGCCGTTCGCCAGACAACGAGCACAAAGGATTGTCCATCCAAACAAAACTCCGTAATCAATATGTCTTTCTTTCCACTGCAATGCGCCAAAATGTTTGATCATTTAACTTATCCAACGGACGTACTAATTCAAAACGAGTGTCGGGGAGACACCAACTACTTAACTTTGTTTAAATACACCGCCTCGCCGAATAAGACACAATGCACTGTACCGCAGTCCAGAGTTTGCCTCACCCAATGTTCCTTAGCTATCCCAGCCTACTTAAAGTTCTCGTAGAGGGCAAAGTATTTGCAAGCGGCAATCTTAACAGTAACATGTATCATAATAAATATGCTACGTGATTATAGGGGGGCTTCGCCCCAATACAGTAAACACCCGCTCAGGGATTGACAGTAGTTTGTTTTTAACTACTATCCAATTGATATCAATATTGTAATGATGCTAATAATATAGTAGCTAGTATTTTGGGACGATGAGCCGACTAATACTACTGCAGTAACTAGTATTGTGCGTTTCATGTATTTTGGCGGAGAGACTTAAATATTGACGATTTAGAGGACGACTTCTGCGGAATCACGGTTCAGTGATTTGAAGGACGAATAGCCAGAAGCGCAACGAGCTATCGATGAAAAACAACGAATGGCGGTTGAACCATCCGCCATTCGTTTTTGCAACTCGCCAAGCTGCAACTTGCGTGTTAGTTAGCTTTTCAATGGAGTATTTGTATGCAGCGACGAGAAAATCCTGCGCTATGCGCTGCACTATGGGGAATAGTTTTTACTCTCGAAGCGTCAAGTACTTCAGCATTCAGCAGTTTGGCTAGGTAAGTTGGTCGTCACAGCTAATTCGCGCTTTGAGCAACGATTTGATCGCAATGCACAACGATTTGTGACACCGCGAAGACGAGTTATAAGACGAATAGAGTGCGCAAAATCCTTGAAAGCGACAATAACTCAGATGGGACTTACTAAAGCTACGTGACAAAAGTACTAGAGCTACCGGGTGGTACCCATATTTTGGTACACAATTCGGGAGCTCTAGCCGTTCTGATGCTGAAGAATGTTCAAGGCCTAAGGGGCTCTTGCCATCCAGCTTGCACCTTGACAACGATACTTGATGCCCGCCAGGCCTACAGGTGACATCGGAAACAGCTAGATGCTAAGTTCTCTGATGAACAGCTACATGTATAGCAAAGCAGCGTGATGTGGGCAAACAGCAGCGAACTCAGCAACGTTGGCAGAACAGGGACTTGCTTTCGGAGCTTTGATGCGCTGCGTGTATGGCAGTGAGGTATATGAGCACGTGCTCTCATTTTGGGTGTATCGTTGCGGCTACTTGATGAGTATCCTTACCGTAGCCCCCTTTTCCTGGTAAGGAGACGGTTGGGCATTCAGGATGTTCAGGGGGTGAGGTTAGCGAGCAGAATGGCTTTAGTCACAGCGAAGCTTACGACAGGATCGGGCGACGTGTTTGCTTGTCGTGCGCCTTAGCGAATTGCTTTATGAAATCGTAGCCCAAGTATGGTTACAGGCATTTTCGTTCTACAGCAACCGACTGGGAGTACCAAAATCTGGGTACCACCAAGTAGCTCTAGCAATTTTATCACGTAGCTTTAGTAAGTCCCAACTCAGATATGCCACATTTATTAATGCTGACTACTGTCACGCACTTGAAGGAATTTAGCGGCGTGTGTGTCAATCTTTCGGCTTCCAAATGAGGTTTGGCCACAATCCCATTTAGTAGAGATGAAGATTTACGACGTGCAGGGCCACTGATCCAACCACCGTACACAACATTGATACGCTGGCTTTGCTCGTGTCAGTCCCGCATACAGCAAACCCCGATCCCCTGAAGTGGTCAAGATTGCTTTGGTGGCGTGAGCTTAATTCCCCCTTCGAAGGAATGATCCCCACGTTGCACAGCTTATATGGGAGCCACTTAGAGAGGTAAGTGCATAATAATATTATTATTATTAAATACATATACATATTATGAATCAATTAGACGGGTCTAAAGTGGTTTCAGGAATCGACCGATGCTTCTCAACGGGATGGTTTAACTTTGAATAAGAACCAGCACCTCATGCTCGCAAACGAAGAATTTTTGAACGAAGAATCCAATGTGTGAAGCGTGCAGCGACAAAGATGTAGGCTTTTTGAAGATCGATCATCGAAATTACTAGGAAGTACTAAGTTATAATGCATTAATAGTACTGTAGTAGTCGAGATCCTAGACTCGATGATACTATTACTATAGTATCCTGTTGTCTTCTACTAGTTGGCGACGAAGTCCCCACTTATAATCATCTATCACTCCTCTTTACTCTATTTCTTACCTCTCTTTACTTACCTCTCTTAATCTGAGACATGAACGGTTAGGGTTTACATCTAGAATCACTTCCCCGGGGCCAAAAATTGCGCAAAAAACCTCGGTTGAACAACCCTCTCTTGATCCATAGACATGCTTAACTGCGTAAAAACTGGAGTGACCCCTTCTGAGAAGGGGTCGATGCCATTAAAGTGGGGGGACACGATTTAGCCTCGACGATAAACGCTAATCAAACAGGCATCGGGAAGCGAATCGCGGGTTTAGATAAATTGCTACACTTTAGATCACACCGAGCGCAAAAAAAACGCCACCAAGTCCTCGGCTTCACTCTGATTTAGAGCGCCAAGTCAGCGCTTGCATCCATTACTACGAGTGAGTTAGTGCTGGGAAGGGTAGAATTGCTAAAAGAGAGTGCACTTCAACTTGCCTGCATGGATACGTGCTACGCAAAGCTCACCATGTCCAATACTCTGTGAAGCTACAGCCTGTAGCCTACAGATAGCTCCTGGCAGTGACGCAGGTAGTCTCCTTATACCTTGGGGGCTCGCACCCCACACTACGGAACTAGCTCCAAGCCGCAACGTTCGCTGCCCTGCTGGTTGCTGGGCCCTCCTACGCGGACATGCTTCACGGGCACCCCGCGCGGGTTTGCTTTGGCTGTGCTCCTCGCAACCACTTGCTGCCGATAGAATAGAGAATCTTGCGATAGTGTAATAATTTTAAATAGTGTTATTAATACCGGTACGTGATATGGTATAAGTGATATGGTATGTAGCACTAGAGGAAGTACGGCGGTCATCGGGAGCCGAGATGCTGTATTGAGTACGCTGGAAAATCGAAACTGAATATTATAGCTTTTAACAACAATTATCCCTTGCTACATGTATTTTGCTTTGGGCTGTCGGCTACCACTAATTGATCTTGAACCGCTGGTGCTGCAGCTCACCCTTGCGATTAACCGTGATCTAGGGTTTCGCGAGATATAGTCCAGCATCATTAATAGTGCTCTCTTGCTGCTGGTATGTAATTGGCGTTGATTATCTTGACCTCGCGATAGATAGTAACGTTATTTGCTGATAATGAAGACTTCATCGTGCAGCTCCACCAGTGTTGCTAATTGCTTATTGGTTTGATGACCTGCACGGGTTAAACTGAGACTCTAAATTGCAACGGTCGCGAACACGCCCTTAGCCCTAAGTTTGCTTCACTACACTACAAAAAATAGTAATGGTGATTGATAAGATCAATTAGAGGGTGGGGACGTCGGCCTGAAGTGGAGACTCCACTGCAGGGTGTCGACCCCCGAAGCAACTCAACGGAGCAACGCGACTGAGATGCTCCATTACTAGTATATGACTATAGTAATTCAGAAGAAAATCGTGTTACTGTCAATCCCTGACCACAATCATACAGGGCCAAATCCATTTCTTATGTTATACTTCGAAGCAAAAAGCAACACGTTTTCTACAGCAGACACTCGAACCACTTGACAGACTTCTGGGAGTCTTTGAAGTACCCATCGCCAGTCAAAAACACCGTGTCTGCATGATTCAGCTCCGGTTTGTAGAACTTGTCCTTGTAACTCTTGCCAAACTTCGATTCGTCGAGGCCTATCGCGCAGCTCTGGAACTCCACAAGGGCGTCGTTCTCTGGAGACTTGTGCGGGACCAGTTTAGCATCGATAAGCATGATGGCTTCGTATCTCACTCGTATCGTGAGAAAATGCCATTCGGGCTATCGCCACACATGGCAGCACTCACGTTGCCTCTGTAGGCTTCTTGAGCAAGTTCATAGGCCGCGTTCAGCGCCTCGGACGCGTATATGTCCTTGTAATACAAAATAGACTGCCGCGAGAGAGGCATGGGGCACTGCCCGATAAACTCCAACACGTTGGTCACGACCTCACTGATCTCGTCGGTGCAGAATCCTGGAAGTAGTCCGACGCCATACTCCCCAGCATGGGCGAGCTCGAAGCCACCCACGTTGTACCCTCGCCAAAGCTGCACTTGCCCGTAGCTAACGCCATTGACATGACGAGGCCGCCCATCGAGTGCGTCACCAAGACCGTGTCTCGGATGATTCCCAGCTCTGCGTCGCTAGTGTCGCTCAATCTGAGAGCGCGATCGCAGAACTTTTGCTCGAGTGTGTCGTTAGTCCAGCTATAGTCCATCGTGTTCAAGATGGCGTACTTGACCTCGGTGCAGCAGGGGGTGTGCTTGTTCATGTTGCCCATGCGACCACTGGCCTTCTTGGCCGTGTCCTGCAGCTCCTCCATCTCGTTCCGGTTGCCGATACCGTGGAAGAAGACGCACGGACGAGGCTTCGACTTGCACTTGCACGAAGACGCTTCCATGGCCATGTCCTCTGCGGTCTTCAGCTTCCTCGAAGTACCGAGTGGAATAGTACTACCCGTCAGCAAGGCCAGCGTATTAGGCGTCACGGAGCTTGGCTGAGCCACGGCAGCACACGACGCTCCAGCACTCAGCGCTGGTTCCTCAACCTTGACGGAGGAGTCCAAGTACTCCACGTTAATGTCAAAGTCGCTGCTGTACGCCGTGAAATCCGCCTTACCCGACGAACAAATAGCGAACTGAGCTCCAGCGAACGTTGTCTTGAAGAGGCTGCCACTCTCATAGTCGACGCCTTCGTCGCCTATGGACGCGCTTGGAATGGGCGTCGCGTCGTTCAGCGCAGGCAAGATGTGGAATGGCAGCGTCGTCGATGAAATGCACTCGGCGTTCTGTTTCTCTCCGTCGTTTGTGGGCAAATGCCCAGCGTCATTCACGTACGAATACGTGAGCGTCTTGTCTCCCTCCACGAATTTGGCGTAGCCATCGTACATGTAGAACACACTGGCACCTTCGGCCGACACGACGGGCTTGGCGAACACGTCGAACTCGGACTGCCCATGGAGCGTCATGCTCTGGCGCTTGAATATAAATGCTTGAATCTTCGAGTTGTCGTTAGCACAAGTATCCCAAGCTCCTGGACTATATCGAAACCAAATATATTGCGCCATCCTTCGCTTCCATAAACATTCCAAAAGTCGGTACGCACATGTTCAGCAGGTAAAGAAATACAAAAATGAATGAAAATACACGTCTACATTGATCGCGTATCTCCATTTCAAACAGGAAACTAGGCTATGTTTCTAGCCGAGCTCTCAAAATCACTGTGACAATGCGCGTATCCGCTCCATCAGAAGCTGGTGGGACTCCCGTATGTGCCGCAGCTCCTTTCTGGTGACCGGCTGCAGCTGCTGCCGTCCCAGATGCCGCCACGGATAATTGTGCTGGAGCCCCTCCTGCTTGTGGCAATGTCCGCCAGAGGCTTCCGCCCTTGAGCGTGCACTGCACTCGCACCTGCACCCACTGCACCACCTCCAGCTCCGGCCGACGCTGGGCTGACTTGACCCGAGCAGAAGTCGCTGGAGCCGATACCGTCGATCGAGCTGAACTCGCAGGCGTTGGGGTCTCCGACGCAGTCGTTGGGGCTGGCGGAGCGTACGTCACTTGAACTGCGAGTTGTTGGCCAGGGGCGATGGCTCCACGCGCTGGCTCGAGCGTGAACAGCTTGGCATGGGGCGAGGCAACGTCCACCGCGAGCTCAAAGGAGCCAGCAGAGCCGCCAGCATTAGCGTTAGCAGCAGTCGATCCTGAAGGCACTTCATCCAGTCCACCGTAGATGCCGCTGCTTGGTGTAGTGCTGCCAATGAACAGAGTCTTGGTGAACCGTCCAGCATCGCCACTATCACCGTCGACATTGTCCTCAGCGAAGGTGAGGATGAAGGAGGATACGGGTTTGCGGAGTCCTGTGGCTGACAATTCCCCCACTCCAATGGTGTGAGGAAGCAGGCTCAGTGGAACGCTCGGTGGTAAGTCAAACAGATCTTCCACTGGACGAGGCGTCAAGAGCGGCGGTCGCTTGGGTGCTATCTCAGCTTCAAGGTCACTTGGAAGTGGGGAAGTGTCTACAGTCGGTGCGAATACGTAGAACTGGTTCTCCCAGCAGCGACCGGCTACGCTCACAACGTGCTGCTCGCTCTCGTTCGGCACCTTGATCCGGTACTTCTTCGCGTAGTGGCCGGGTCTCTGGTGGTCAGGCTGGAACCCCACGTGTACCGTGATTGAACCGTTCTCGGGGATAATGGCGCTCGTAGGAGAGAACGTGAACACCGGTAAACCCGTGGAAGTCGTCATCGAGTCGCCGTCCTCTTTAACCAGCGCTTCGATCGAAAAGGCCAACGGGAAGGCGCTGCCGTTCGCTAGCACCAGGTCACGCACGCTGCGGGTTCGAGCCAGCACGTCCTGGAAGTCCAAGCTCCCGTCTGCAGGCGTGAGGGTTAAGCTGGGGTTGATGCCTTCTCCACGCAGCCGAACCCGGATATTCACGCCCAGCGCTGTCAGCTCCAGCTCGTCCTCGTAGATCAAAGGCGTCCGCGGCTCAAACTCCACTCGAATAGTACGCTTCTTCCTACTGCCGGGGGCAGACGACACCTCACGCAAGGCGCCAATTACTCGGAATGCCCCCAGGACATGCAGCGGTTGGGCGCGCAGCAACACACCGTCGGTCGCTCTTGCTGCCAGCTCCAGCGTGAGCTCTCGCACCAGCATTTGGCCAATCGCCACCTGCCCGAAGTCCAACATCGTGTCGGACGGGGTCAACAACGGCTCAGTCACGGTCGTTCGCACCTCGAGAGCTTGCAATGGTGTTCGTGTCTCCGCTTTGGTCGATCGTTTGGCGTCTGCAGTCGCCTCGAGCTGATGAAAACACAGGACAGTCCAAGTGTGGTGACAGCTTCGAGGCCCAATGGTATCATCAGGTGTCGGTGTTGCCGGCCTTGCATCAACGTCTTCGACTGGCCGGTCACTAAGCGGTGCCGAGGCTTCGTCAGGACTCAAATCCGCCTCTACACTTCTAGCTGAGGTTATGTGAGACGTATTCCCGTCATTGAAAGCACTGTTCGAGTCAGTCTTCGCCTCGAGATAGCACGCTTTATCAAGCTTGAAGATGTCCTCCGTCGGCTCGAAGTCGATCTCCAAGCGCACAGTCTCACGTGGTGCCAGACACGCCACCAACGGGGTAATTCGCAGGAAAGGAGTCGCTTCAGGCGGCAGTCGCAGCTCTACGAGGCGCGTGTGGTGGTCGGATTGGTTGGTCAGCTTGACATTGCAGGTCTGCGTCTGCCCCAGGGACGTAGCGCCGAGCCGAATAGCCGAGTGAGAGAACACCAGATCGCTAGCCACGCCGCTCCCTGAGCACGGAAGAGTGTACTCTTGGTTGAACGTGGAGGACCACAGCGTCAGCACAGCCTTCGCTCGCGACGTGTGGCCCGCAGCCTTCATTGAACCTGGAAAGCTCGGCTCGTACACAACTCGCAGTGTCCGAGTCTCGCCAGGCAACAGCACAACCCCCACTCCCGCAGAGACGTCAGTTACAGTCACATTTTTCGGTAGCGTGGTGACGCCAATGCGCTGGGGCACGCGCGCTGCATTGGAGATCATCAGCTCGTGGCTAATGCTGTGTCCGACGCAACACGAGCCAAAGTGCAGTCCACCTTCAGAGTTCTCAGTCTTGACGTCTAGCTGCAGAGTCGTGGGGGTGAGTCTCGCAGTCAGCAAGAAGAAGACCGGAACGACTTGGTCGGGCACTACGACTTGAATGGGGACTGCCAGCATCCCCAAATCCTTTGAGCCCAGTCCGGCGCGCTCAATGCGCCTCCACATGCCCTCTTCGGGTCGAAACTTGACTTGTACCGGGAATTTCCCCTCCTGCGACGCCACTGCAGCCTGAACGAAGCCGAAACTGGGGTTGAACTCCACGTACTTGGCCAGAACCTTGGGGACTTGGACTTGAATCTTGAGCGCGACTTTGCCGCGGTTGCAGACGACGAGCTGGTGGCGGTACAGCTTCCCGTAAGCGCAGCAGCGGAAGTTCAGCTTGGATTGGGCGACGAAAACTGGGACTTCCGAGGCGACGCCGGAGACGGAGACGCAGATGGAGGCGAGTTTGCGCAGATCGGGGGACGAAAGTCCAGAAGATGAAGCAGCTGGGAACTCGAGGGCGTACTGCTCGCTCTCCAGCTTCATTGCTACTGCGGGTGCGAACGTGAAGGACACGGAGCTGCTGGAATACGGCTCGACAACTCCGCGTCTTGTGAAACGAACGGGCTCCTCGGCCCCGTCAGGTTTGAACCTTGTCGTCTCACGAACACGCTCGACCAGCTCGCGCTCTTCTGCAGTCAGAGGGTCCCTCACGTCATTATCGTCTTCTTCTTCTTCTTGTTGTTCTGGCTCAACCGCGTCGACTTGCGTTATTCGACTTGCCGAAGATTTCGTGGAGGCGGCACTAGCGGCTCGAGAGGCAGGTGTTGACTGCTGGCCGACATCATCATCGTTGTTTCCACCGTCCGCAGCGTCTTGAGCTGGTTCATATCCCTTGGCATCTTCCCCTTTGTCTTCTTGGGGATTCTCGCTGGCGTTGGGTTGTTGTAGTAAGTTTTCAGGATCAGCAGCGTCTGCATAATCACTCGCATTAACGCCTTCTCCTTTTTCCGTGGCGTGTAGATCATCCACGTGAGCTACGGACCGTGGAGTGTCGGTTGAAGCGGGTGGAACACGGCGCACTCGGAATTCCAGCGGGAGAGCGCCATCATTCGCCAGCGTCAAGGAGACTGTAGCTCGCTCACCCGCGACCACTTCGGGGAAGCGAACCTCTCTCTGGTTTAGCACTGGGACGGCTTTCTTACACGTACAGCGTACTGGGATCTGGAAGACCCCTGTGGGGGCTGCGACCGAGAGAGTTGAGTCTAAATCTCTTCCCTCCACCCCCGTGAACGTCATACGCAGGGAGCAGCTCATGCCCGCGGACATGCGTCCTGGCTTCTCGTACACAATGTCAAAGAGCTCGAGCACTTCGTCGTCCATGGCCAATAGTCGGAACTGGTTGAACGTGTTGGAGATGTTCGTGAGCGTGAAGCTGAGCGTCAGCGGGTGACCCACGTCAAAGTCCTTGAACCAGAGCGTCGAAGGGTTGGCGAGGAACGCGTTCCCCGTAAACGCCTTGCCCCAGACGACTTGAGGCTGCGCGAATCTCGCGTCTTTCTGTCGTTGTCGGGCCTTTGCCAGTTGTCGCTCCTCCAACACGCTACGCCCTCGAGACTTTGTCAGCTTTATCGGGTTAGAGACATCCTCGGACGCCGGGTTGTCCTCCTCTTCGAGCCGAGAGTCTTGAGCTCGACGAGCGTTTTTCCCCGGAATCGGAGGCAACTTGACGTCGTTACTCGGCAGCAGCGCGTGGTTCACTTTGCGAAGGTCGTGGCCAGGTTTAACACCTGGCAGTGGCGGCATGACCAGTCTCGCGGAAGTTTTGAGCTCGGCGTCTTCGTTCTCGTCCTTCTCGGATCGCCCCGAACTCAGCGTCGGGTCCTCGAACTCTTGCTGCGTGTGGCGCGTTCTCCTTCGTGGCAGCAGGAGGGAAGTCGGCTCCGTCCCAGCGTGAGCAGGTTTCGATAAAACCTTTGCAACTACGCGTCGCCGGTGTTCGGGACTCAGTACGGCGCTGCGTCCGAGGCCGAAGCTGTAGTCCTTGATCGTCGTCTCTTGGGACGGATACACCCGCACGAGTTTGCCCGTCGGGTCCAGCGCTTCTTTGCCAGTCCGAGACAGCAGATACGCGTTCCTGCGCTCCTCCTGCGCCGCTCGCCCCATTTCGCGCTGGTACTTGCGTTCATACGCGCGATTCTCGGCCTCGATCTTCTCCTTGCGTCGCTGGAGAACCTTCTCATTCTCCAGTCTCCCCAGCAGCTTCGTCTCGCGGTCTTGGATGTTGCGCTCGATCTTGGCCCGCTCCTTGCGAGCCTCTCGCTGCACCACGTTGCGTCTCGCCACCTCGTACGGATTCTTGCCCTGGTCCAGCAGACTCTGGTGCGTTCGAGCTTGGTGAGTCTTCTCCGCTTGTTGCTGGGCTTGGATTGTCGCGCTCTGAGCGGCGATTCTCGCTGAAGACGCGTCTAAATCTTGCTTGAGCTCCAACACAGCGTCTACTCTAGCCCAGCGCTCGTTTTGGGCCTCCAGCACCATTTGGGACAGATACCGACGGTCTGTACGAAAGCCATCGTGTAGCCGCTGTTGCACTGGAGCGCGAGGGTTCTCCGAGGCTCCATTTAGGCGTGAAGAAGAAGAAGAAGAAGAAGAAGAAGAAGAAGAAGAAGAAGAAGCATCGTCTCGAGCAGCCATGAGCTCTATTGGATCGGCGAGACCAAAAGGCGCCACCAACGAGTCGACCTTGTGACGCTTGAAGCTCGAGGGGCACTTGACTTGGCGTAAATAGAAGACAGTGCGCTAAAACATGAGCAACATCCAAGCAGGTTTTAGTTGTTGTCTCTTGTTTCAACACATTCACGCGCGGGTGGCACGATTTGCCTATACAACCGGACTTGGCAACGAGTTGTTATCACGCTGCCCTCCACGATTTTCCATCCGCGTCCGCTACATCGAAGAAAAAGAATACGCTATGCAGGCAGTATACACACAGAGCCCAAGTCGACAACCACGAATACACTCGACACGCCTTGGTTGCCCGGGATCTCACACCTATAGCAAAGAGAAAAGTCGAGTTAGCTGCTCTCGCGCTCCGAGTCGGGGGTTGACGCTGACGTTCTCGTGGCCAGAGGACCGCGAAAGAGAAGCCAACTCGCAGCGGATGAAGCCGCTCGACCCAAAGGTAGCTGGGTCGCCGTCTATCGCTGGGCTAGAGTAGCCTTCACAGCAGCGTGGAAGCCATCCCAGCGTAATTGACGTCAGCATTGCCGGCCTCGAATTCGCTGGCGGCTTTCCACTCAGCTGCGTCATCATGTTGCAGCAGTTCATCGAGTGTTTGAGATGTTGGCTGTGGGTTACCAATAGTTGCAACTCTCGCCTCTGTTGGCGCCCACAGCATTTCCTGCTGGGAGCTGATATCCTCCGGTTTGACCGCTCCTGCCGCGGCGGTATCTCCGAACCATTGTTGATAATTACTATCATCATGGCCGAGCAACTCATTATTCCCACCTGGTGATGGCTGAACGATTGAGTCGGTAGCAACTTCGCTTTTGACGGCCAAGGGCTCCACCGGCATGGATGAAAGATGGCTGAGCGCAGGGTGTATCGGAGCAGCAGCTACATGAACCGGATCCGAGGCCGACCGCAGCCTTCCTGCAGTCCCTTCACCCGCCGACAGTCTCCCAAACATCGAGTTCAGACTGTCAGGTGGAGTCTCCACCGTCATTTTCTCCAGATGACTCGACAAGTGCCAGTCGTCTCCCAGCGCGGCGAACGCACTCAAGCCCAATTCGGCCTCCGGCTCGTTCATCGCAAACTCCGTCGGCGTCTCCGTCGGCACAGTCGAATGTTCCGAAATCTTGAAGCACTCCATCCCGACCGGCAGCATCTCGACGTCCTCACTCTCCACGAAGCTCGCGTTGGACGACTGGAACGCGCTGGTCGAGGGGGGTCCTGCAAAGTCCAGCACCGACGGGTCCCCGACGTCCTCCGCGTCACAATTGACCAGCACAGACAGAATGTCGCTGTCGATGGCCTGGTCGTCACTTGACAGCGACGTCGAGTGGTGGTCCGAAGGTGCTGGAATCGGCCACTCGAAGGACCCGCGACCACCGGAATCAAGTGGCAAGATGGGGTCGAGCACCGCGTCGATTGGGCGAGGTGGCGGCATTTTGAGCTCGGTTAGAGACTCGAACGGGAGCATTTCGGGCAGCGACTCGGACTTGGAGCGCATTTTTGCGCGTCGAATTGAGGCGTTTGTTGCCTTTTTGGGGTGCGGCGTGGCCGGTCGACGAGGTTTGCGGGGCGTTTTGGCTCGAGGCTTGGGGATAGAGACGATTGGGGCGTCGGTTAGAGACACCGGCTCCGAGTTGGAGCGAGAGCGCATGTTGCGGCGAGGGGCTTTAGCGGAGGGAGGGGCGACGTCATTTTGCGACACAAAGCCGTCGCTGAGGTCGGAGGTGGCTGGAGGGGTGAGGAGCAGGCTCGAGTCCGAGGCAAAAGCGACCAAAGGGGTGGCTGGACGGATAGAGACATTGCGGGTGTACACCGGGTAGGTGGGAGCCTGATTGCCAGCAACACGGTTAGCACTAGCCTAACCAAGATTATATATTTTTTGTTTTGTTTTAGGAACGAACCTGGTTTTCTTGGGCCTCTGCAGCTGCCTCCGCCACCTCTTCGGGGTGTTTGAGCTTCTGATGATGACTTAGCGAGCTCTCGGAGCCATACGCCTGTACAAAAAGGAAAAGAATGGTTAGAGCTGGCCTAACCATGTGATGGTGTTAACACTAGCCTAAACTGCAACAAGCAACAAAACCTGATAGAGTTAGTCTTACCTTGTCGCAGTCTCCAAAAGTACAGCGATACTTGCGGTCGATCTCCGCAGCGCGTCGACGCTTCTTCTTGCTAGAGGAGGGTGGCGCCTTGCTTTCGGCGTCGCCTTGTCCCTCCTGGCCGATACCTTTCGTCTCTATCTTCAACTGTAACACAAGTTTTAGCACCATTTTGCCCCCCCCCCGGTTAGCACCATACAAAAGTCGAGTCACCGAGGTTAGACACTCACGTGCTGCTCCTCCTTAAACTTTGCCAGCTTGCCGCCCACCGCCGCCTTGGGAGCCTTGGCAGAGCTCTTTTTGGCGCGTCTAGGCCTTGGCTTGGGCTTGGGCTCCGAGACGTCCTGCATGGCCACGTCGGGCGAGGGCTTGCGCTGCTTCTTGGCCTTCATCGAGAGCGTTTAAGTGAACTCGAGGGTGGGGTGGGGCAATCTTCCGGCAAAAGCTGCGTAACCGCTTCTGGTTCTTTGCTGTCAAGGGTGACCTTTCAAGTGTCGAATTCGATTCCGTTTTCTGAAGAGAAAGGGAACAGGCGAAGATGCGCGTTTCGTTTAAGTTTACATGACACTGTCCAATCTATTTTTTCAGTAGGTAAACGTCATACTCGGAAGGTATACATACAACTTCAACATGATCGGGCTTTGTTTGACAAGCAAGTTGGTGCGGGATCGGAAGCGATTTGAAGTGTCAGACGAATGGGTTGTGGACAATGGAGAGTGCAAAACTGCCGTGCCAGGCTCTCCTGTAGATAGAAAATCAAAGCCGTGATAATACGCGTTTTCCGTTCACCCCACCTGCATATTGTACGAAGTTGGTCTTCTCTTCTCGGTTCTTGTGCTGGCCACACCGAGTCAAGCCTAGAATCCGTCAGTCAAGTTGCAGTGCCAAGCAGACAACTTCAACCCGAACGTCAGTTTAGGATTGTCGTGAGTGTGCCTTATAATACGTTCGCCTTGCTCAGGACTGTGAGTGGACTATGGTTTCGCTCTCAAGCACAGCCAGGATGGTCCGGGTCATACGAAAAACAAACACCACCAGCTGTTGCTGCTATGCCACCTGGAGGTAGTGACTGGAGGACGTGGAGGATTTGCGTACCGTTTAAGGATTGTGCTGCGCGCGGCATGGGTGCCCGCCACTGCATTTCATCTCGTCAGACGAGATAGTCGGGAGGCCATTCCGTTCTTGGTGCCCGCGACACAATGGACGTCGTGTGCTCTTTTGGACGCAGCGTGGATGTGGACGGCGACGAGTGGATCGATCTGGGGCTGCCACCCACTCCGCGTGGGGGTGAGGATGACGGTACCGAACTATTGTCTCTGACTCCTGGCGAGATGCGGACTGCAGACATTGACGACAAGAACCCTTTTGCGGCGGCTGGAGAAACCTCGAACAAGCCGGTGGCTGCTGCTGTATCGACTCCGCAGCCTTTGCCAGAGCCTGAGCCAGCTAACAAGACGCAACGAAAGCCTATCGCGACTAAGTTGGCGCGTGACCCAAACATCGAGTCGATCCCAGAGCGCAAAAAGCCGAGTCCAGCCCCACCTGCCCCCGTAGTCAAGTCCAAGGCAGCGAGGTCGAAAGAGGTATGTAGGTGCCTACACGGGTTCTTCCGGGGGAGGGATGTATAATGCTTATGTTTGACTGCTTTAGGCCTTAATGGCTTTCTATCTCGGGCGAGCGAAGCAAATGGAGGCGAAACACCACAACATGATCATCGCATCGGCAAACAGCGCAGTTATCTCAGAACGATCAGCACCTATTGGCCTTTGAACAACAGCAAAAGCATGGAATTGTTGCTATCTGTGATGCACAGAATAGATCATGATATTTTTTTGCCTATCCAATTTACAACACTTGAAGGAGGTAATGTTGTGATCGCAACAACATGAAAAAATTAAGGAGAGCGTCGTGTATGCTCTCAAGAGAAATAAATGTGCCTTCCCCCAAAAAACAACGTTACAGTACGTTGCTGAAGATAGAATTCAAGAGAATACTGGGTGCAGTTGTGTGAGGGTGCCATTATCAAACTGTAGATGACTTATTTTTTGGTTTTGCTCTTCGAGAGCATGCTCCTATATTCAATAACAACCTAGCGATAGGCTTGATAAGTTCTGGAGAGGATCGTCAGAAGATTGCATGGTCAACCTAAGAATGAATGAAAATCCTAATCCGGCATTATGCAGCAGCCGGGTTAGGAGCACATGTGCCAATAAAACTAGAAGTTAAACCTCATCTGAGCTGCTTCCATCTTAGGCACACCAATGAGAGTTTATACCGGGAAGGCTACGTAGTAGCCTGTAGGGCACCACCAGCGGGAGGACAGCTAGAAGAGCACCGATAAATTTGTCAAAAAAAGTTGTTTGTACCTCAGGCAACATTTAAACTACAGTTTGTGTAAGTCAATTTGGCTAGTAGCCACTGACTACTAACCATATTGCCACCACCCAAAACCCATGAAAAATAAATAGAAGTCGCTTACCACCAGATCCACAAAAAGGTTGGCAATGAAACAGTAGCAAAGGATAATCATTCAGCCTACAACGACTCTATAATATCTAGCTAAACGTAAAAAATAACGTCTTAGCCTCCGCACAGCGTATGGACAGCTCCTGGTCTTCAAATTTTCAAATTTGTCCGACAGGATGTCAGGTAGCCTGGTAATTAGAACATTGGCTCTAAATAGAAATGTTGGGGCTACGCCCCTCATTTGCACCGCAGCGTGGAATTCATGTATGCAAGCTATAAGTAGCCATTGATTTTCTGTGAGAATTGATAGATGTTGGTATGTATGTGGCATAGCTTTGTAGTGCTCGCCACAACTAGGGTTCCGCGAAGGCTGGGATAGGAGAATTTTTGAATAAACCTTCTTTTTTAGTTTTTTATTAATTTCTGTTCTTACTAGCTACGGTCATCTCCTGCTCCTGCTTCGCATCCGCAGCATCTGCCCGGATTTGTTTCTTACTTTAGTAAAGCTGTAGATGCAAGATATCAACCGGCAATGCTTTACAACATTAAAAATGCGAGCCTTAGTTGAGATTTGTTCTGCAGCTTTAGAAAATGCAAATGCTTACTTAGTACCTCTAGCGCTATTGTACAGTCCAAGCGTTCTCTTCACTTCACTTCGTCCATCCGTACCCTGCTCAATATATGCACTGATTCATACCAGTGTCGTCGGTAGCACACCGGTTCGATCTGCCCACACATATAAACCGTTTGGGCGGCACCGGAGTCGCACCGGTTTCAAGACGAGAGCTTTGGGTAGGCTGGGATAGCTAAGGAACGTTGGGTGAGGCAAACTTGGGACTGCGGTCCAGTGCATTAGGGTGCATTAAAAATAAAATAGGTTAAATAGTTGGCGTGTCCTCGACACTCGATTTCGAATTAGTACGTCCGTAGGACAAGTTAAATGATCAAACGTTTTGGCGCATTGCCTTCGAAGAAACGACACTTGAAATGGACAATCCCTCGTGCTCGTTGTATGGCTGCATCAACTCCACACTACAGACATGGTAAAGAGGTTGTACCTGCAAGTGCGTTTTCTAATGGATAAACTTGGGCACAATGACTCGTATTCTGGTCTCCTTGTTATGTATCACCAGTATCAGTTGAGATTTTACGCTCGAGCCATAATAGCGGTTTTGCAGCACAAATTTTGATTTAACCCCTTCAAACCGGATGCTGCATAATACAGCTTAGATTTGAAGGCTTAAACTGCATATATGCAGTTTAAGCAAATTTTGACTTGAAATTTGTATGACTGTCCTTTCCCCCGACACACCACTTTTCAAACGTCAAGATAAAATTACGTTTAGTTTCTGTTCGCGCCTTTTTATTTTTCCATATGTCAAAGACCAGCGTTTGTCAAAATTCGGAATATAATGTTTGGCAAGGGCGCGGGACCCACAGTATGATTTGAACAAAATCGCAAGGTATCGGACTGGGTGGCTCGCAGCGACTTCCATTTGCCGCTTTTGCAAAATCCGCCTCATTCGAGAATTTGCGCGGCCAGGGCTCAAGTCGACAGAAGAATCAACAGAAATCACGGATGATCGTGCGAGTCATCGGCGCTCGAGTACGGCGCTAACGGTACGCTCATAGCGAACGAATGATATACCTTATTGCTGACCTGTTTTATTTGGTACGTGTTGTCCTTCATGATAGCACGCTCCTGCGTTTGGTGCTTCTTTAGCGCTTGGAAAGTTTGGTCATTATTCAGAGATGTCTGCGAGAATCATGCTTGCTGACAAGACTTTGGATTAGTCTTGGTCCAGTTGTTTATGCTGCTTACACGCAAGCGTCTGCTGCTGCAGCTGTACGAGCTGTCGTACTCTGTCAAGCTGTTGGGCTCGATCGCACTGCTCAACCCGCTGCATTCGTACCTGGCGTTCGAAGGCCTGGGGGAAAGGCCCACTCAGGATCCCGGCGCTCAAGGCTTCCGACATCTTTTGGCGTTGATGTAAGCGGCGAAGACGACGGCAGGAGTTGATGCGATATGGCGTACTCCGAACAATGGTATGTTGTATATCATGATGTCTTGTATACGGCATTGTATGCAGTTTATTTTACGTATGTTGTATCGTAGCCTACATGAGCTAACCGGAGTAATATTGATGCTATTGAAGGAGACTACGGCGACCAAGCAGTCATGATTAGCCCGAAACGAGACCGCCTGAGTGAAGACGACGACTCGAATGAGGTGGTAGCGAAAAGAACGAGCCGAGACGAATTCCGGCCAAGGCGGAGATGCCGCTTTGGTGTTCATTGTATGACCGATGGGGATCGAGCTGACACCTGGCATGGCTGGCGCTCCTAATGATAAGAACGAGAGGTAGTAACGTGAACGTTTGCAAACTAATATAAGCGACTTGGATAAATGCAATTGCAGTCAAAGCGGTTCCCAGTATAGTAAGGCTTTGGATACCCACACACATAGTTCTAGATGCAACTTTGCCTTCGCGGTATGCTCCAATTAGCGAAACGGCTTGTAATCGCTGCTTTCCTGTAGACTGGATTGTCAAAGTCATGGCTTTGGCAGCGATCAACCTAAGCTGCAGCTAATTGAAGTATTCAACTGTAGAACTTCTTGCACCCATGGAGAAACCCTGTGGTAAACTACATCCGCTCATTGTATACCTCATGCATGAATGCAGGTGTAGCGCTTTAGTGTGTGTTGTTAGTTGGGAAGGGTCCAGGCAACGAACTACTTCGGTGTTGAAGTCAGTGAAATTTGGCTTAGTGATCAAACTTGGTAATCCTCGCTGATTTGTTGCTTCAACTACAGAATGACGTGCTTCTGTCTACAACGACACATCCTAAATTGCATCTTAGGTATTGTCTTATGTACACAATGGTAACCTTTCATTTGATTACCCCCTGAATATTTTTCTGGATGTCTATTTCATTTTATGTCTGTATAGTGCATAGAATGCCTCCGGACGTGCCACAAGCTTACAGAACGCCTAGAGGTGACACACCTACTTTGTATATAAGTGTTTGTATGGGAAGTTTCAAATTCCGATTTTTTGAAAATCGGGACTCGCTAGGTCCTAGTTGCTGTTCGGCGGGCACCGTAGCATTATTCAGCATGGATATGCTACACTGGAGCCAATATGCAGGTTATTTTCAGTATTAGCACAGCCTTGTTGGCCCCCATCGTGCATCCTATCTTCCCTAACCATTTTTGTATACAAACATCAAGTCTAATTACGCTGCATATGCAGTTTAAATGTTCTTTTCGGCTCCCGGTCTGGAGGGGTTAACACAGAATTCGAGTCAAGAAACACGATTAGTTATTCTAGCTACGGGCATCTTGCTTCATAGCCGCAGCATCTGCTTCGCAGCCGCAGCATCTGCCCGGTAAAGCGTCCCAATATTCGCGATCGTGTACGCTGTTTCGAGTCTTACCCCGTAGTCCTTCTCCAAAGCACCCACAGACCACGTCGAGAGAAGCGTCGAAGCCCTGCAACATCGTTAGCTTGCACGCGCGACCGTAGTGTGCTCCAGCCCAAAGCTGGGGGCGACCCCTCCGTCTTTTTTATCTTCAAATAGTGAAAATACCTGTGCCCAGGAGTCAAAGTCAAAGTCCCGCTCGGTCTCCGTTCTATACTGCGGGGCTACAAGCGGCGAAGAGAAAAGCTGCATCACATACTCAATCTGAGGCGAAATAGGGACCATCGTTACACAGAGTAATGCAGTATGGCCCGCCGAAATCAAATCAACGCCATTCATGGGCGGATTGCGCCCGAACTTAGCACCGATAGACAAATTATGCTTGACGATAAGCCAATCTAAGATCCCCGAGCCAACCTCAATCGATACATTTCTGGTAAGCAGGTTTTTTAAGGAAGAGTGAAAGCCCTCAAGTTGGCTAGTAGATATCACGCGAACTCGATGACCGCCTTCCTCGTAAGTATTTGAGCCCACGTACAACTCGCCACGCTGAATCTGCTCCAAATTACTCAGACACGACCCTTTCCAATCGTTCAGGCTGCACGATACACTTGAGCGCAAAACACCGCTGACTACACTTTGAAATTGAAGAGCCATTTCAGCAGTAGGGCGCAATTCACGAGCCACATTTTAGATCGCACGGGAGAGTTCCTTTGAAATTCGTTTGCTGGTGACGGGCGCCTTTTTTCAGTGATGCGAGATATCACGTGAAAGGGGTCCTGTTTTGTGACCACCTCGCTACCAAACACTTCTGTGACCATTTTCTTGACAGCCGACGCGTTATCCGACACAACTACATGATCCAGGTCATCCCCAGAAGGCGCACTAAACTGCGACTTCACATGTTTGTAGCAAGGCTCGTGTTTCTTCCTCGTTTTCAGACCTGGTCAGCCGCCGCCCAATAATCTGCCCAATTTCATTCTGGAACAGCATAAGCATTTTCGCATCTTTGAGAGATTCACGTTGCCTCTTGGCCTTCCACAGCTTTAGCCGCTTGCAGAACTTGACAGAGTGATCCATTGTCATGAC
>NW_009258121.1:2446859-2520564 GCF_000149755.1 Phytophthora sojae | reverse complement strand
AGGATCCCCCTAGCTACGGGCATCTTGCTTCATAGCCGCAGCATCTGCTTCGCAGCCGCAGCATCTGCCCGGTAAAGCGTCCCAATATTCGCGATCGTGTACGCTGTTTCGAGTCTTACCCCGTAGTCCTTCTCCAAAGCACCCACAGACCACGTCGAGAGAAGCGTCGAAGCCCTGCAACATCGTTAGCTTGCACGCGCGACCGTAGTGTGCTCCAGCCCAAAGCTGGGGGCGACCCCTCCGTCTTTTTTATCTTCAAATAGTGAAAATACCTGTGCCCAGGAGTCAAAGTCAAAGTCCCGCTCGGTCTCCGTTCTATACTGCGGGGCTACAAGCGGCGAAGAGAAAAGCTGCATCACATACTCAATCTGAGGCGAAATAGGGACCATCGTTACACAGAGTAATGCAGTATGGCCCGCCGAAATCAAATCAACGCCATTCATGGGCGGATTGCGCCCGAACTTAGCACCGATAGACAAATTATGCTTGACGATAAGCCAATCTAAGATCCCCGAGCCAACCTCAATCGATACATTTCTGGTAAGCAGGTTTTTTAAGGAAGAGTGAAAGCCCTCAAGTTGGCTAGTAGATATCACGCGAACTCGATGACCGCCTTCCTCGTAAGTATTTGAGCCCACGTACAACTCGCCACGCTGAATCTGCTCCAAATTACTCAGACACGACCCTTTCCAATCGTTCAGGCTGCGCGATACACTTGAGCGCAAAACACCGCTGACTACACTTTGAAATTGAAGAGCCATTTCAGCAGTAGGGCGCAATTCACGAGCCACATTTTAGATCGCACGGGAGAGTTCCTTTGAAATTCGTTTGCTGGTGACGGGCGCCTTTTTTCAGTGATGCGAGATATCACGTGAAAGGGGTCCTGTTTTGTGACCACCTCGCTACCAAACACTTCTGTGACCATTTTCTTGACAGCCGACGCGTTATCCGACACAACTACATGATCCAGGTCATCCCCAGAAGGCGCACTAAACTGCGACTTCACATGTTTGTAGCAAGGCTCGTGTTTCTTCCTCGTTTTCAGACCTGGTCAGCCGCCGCCCAATAATCTGCCCAATTTCATTCTGGAACAGCATAAGCATTTTCGCATCTTTGAGAGATTCACGTTGCCTCTTGGCCTTCCACAGCTTTAGCCGCTTGCAGAACTTGACAGAGTGATCCATTGTCATGACCCTCTTTACAACACAGTCTTTCATCACTTTTTCACACAGCGACCAGTACATCTCTGTAGCGTGTAGCCATTTCGTCGTAAGCGTGTGATTGTCAACAACTTTGTTTTGATCTGCATACTGATCCTCTGGGGGCCAGATAGGTGAAGCA
This sequence comes from Phytophthora sojae, assembly GCF_000149755.1. Lineage (NCBI taxonomy): Eukaryota > Oomycota > Peronosporomycetes > Peronosporales > Peronosporaceae > Phytophthora > Phytophthora sojae. The sequence continues at coordinate 2,519,223 of NW_009258121.1, read as the reverse complement.
ACGCTCGTGGTTTCGCTTGATACAACTGGAAAACAGACCCAAAAGCTTGTAGTAGCGCTGTGCGCCTACGCTCCATATTGGCCATGGCACGTTGCAACCCATTCTGCGCGGTAATACCGTCATGAACCATCTCCATGAGTGAGTTCGAGAACGCTGGCTTTTGGCTCAGAACAAATGGAAACTGAAAAATCATATCGGGCCATTGCGCAAAGTAATCCGAGCTCACAGTGGAAAAATATGATCCTGTTACAGCGCACCTATACTTCACAAATACCAGGTCGCACTTGCACTCCACAGATTCCACCACACGACGGCAATAGTCTTCCACCTTCGGATTGCAGTTGCAGTCTCGGCTGATGCACGACGTCAGACCTTTGCCTCCTCGATACTCCGGGATCCACACAAACAACGGACGTGAAAACAGCCGCGACAACTGCATGTCATCCACCTTTTCCTCAGGATAAACTAGACGGGGAGGGAATGAGCGCCGTCCAACCGTCTCGACCACTGCTGCCTTGTTATAATTGCGCGCTGCTGACAAGGCCATGCCTACTGCGAACTCCTCAGCTACAAGTTCTCGGTAAATAAAGGGAAAACGGCTGCCCCCCCCCCCCCTGGCAGCTGCGGCCGGAGTTCGGAGATCTCACCTAAATTTATCGGAGTTCGGGGGGCCTGTCGGCCTCCGAATCTCCCATAAATCCTCCAAGGGGTGGGAATACACCAATTCCGGATATCATAAGCCAGTCCGCCTACGTTTTAACAGGAAATCCCATATGTAACTTACGTAAGTAAATACAAGAATGCATTTTGTTCTAGGAAGCTTGCGCACGCTAACTAGAAAATGAACTTGAAAAGCTCACTTAATGTAATAAGTCACTTTGGATGGCAGCTGACGTGCTTCTCTGAAGTTGTATATGCTGTACAGCTGTCGTCTCCTGCGATGCGCTCGTTGAGGAAAACTCGCAGCGCGAGTCGCACGATACAGTAACTGCTTGATTATCCGTAGTATTACTCTGTCGGAGGCCGCACAAGGTGTTTCATTGAAGGGGCTGAGCAGCAATCATTTGGCAAAAAAACTGACTGGGCTGCTTGAAAACGCGCGAATATGCAGCTCACTTCCACCAGTTCCCAATTTGCCAAGAACCCCAAAGCCGCCGCATCAACTCAAGCATCGATGAAGTTTGTCGTCTCCTTCGCTCTTCTTCTCGCTGCCGTGGCCAACATTCCCAGCCCCGCTTCGGCGCAACTCTTGAACCCACCGTCATGGCGATGCCCGGTGGACCCCTGTGGCCCCACCGATTCCGCGAAAAACAAAGCAATCCCCCAGTGCTGCTTCCAACGCACAACCATAATTACTGACTGCTGTCGTGACAGCTGCGTGTTCGGCAGCCCGTGCAGATACCCGTGAGGACTCAGCTGACCGACTCCGCGATACGTACGAGACGCAGTCGATCAAGTCGGGGCTTCTACATGTACAACCCGCGTCGAAGTAAAAAATGATCTCCCATCCCAAATTTACCGAAGAAATCTGAACAAATATTTGTTTCGCGACGCATCCTCAGCAAATTAAATCAACATGTTTCCCTGCCTTCATATGCCACCACGACGCAAAAAAAAACAGGATTGTATGCGGAGCAGGTAAGCAGTACCGTAAGGCTTCTGTTGAGAGGTTTTATTGTTTGATCTTAGGACATCCATGCAGTCCTTTGACGATCCTCTCCACTATTTATCAGCCCCACCGCTTGGTCATTAAGCACGCGAATCACTCCTGGTCGAGGTTTCGGAAACTCGCGCAGATACTTCGCAGAGGCCGTCCCTGCACTTTTCATCGATGCAGCTGCTTGCGCCACAGTTCTCAAGTTTCCTGGCGTAGCGGACGCCGCTCTTGCACGTCCAGCCACGAGTCTGGGAGGGTTTGCGACGGCTCTCAAGGCTGTGCTAGGACGCGCCTTCAGCTTCTCCTCAGTCACATGGCCATCGATGCTGCCGTTTCGACGGTTCACTCCAGCTTCACGCGAGGCACTGGGATGTAAGGAACCTCCGGCTTTGCCACTCGTGACCGACGTCCGAACTCGAAGGGACGGCGTTGACAGTGACGGCGTAAGATGCTGAGCAAGTAGTAGATAAGTGAGCGGTAAAACTTTGGGGAGAAAATGGTGAGCGGCAACTCACCGTTCGAGGAATCGCAAGTGCCGAAGCAGAAATCGGCGACAGTTGAGGGATCGAAATCGGTTCAGGCGGAACCTCTTCATAATCACGAAAGTGAAGCTCCGACAGTGGGGAGGTGGGATAACGGCCGAATTGGAGCGGTGAGCCGAGCGTTGATGATGGAGGCGAGTGAAGCTCGTGCTCGGATGGAGCATTTAGTAGTGCGTCGGTAGCTAGACGCTGCTGAAGCTACAGAACATTTGCAGATTGGTCAGCATAGCTGTCTTACCTACCATTCGTATGTTGTTGGACTCACATCGAAGCGCTTGCGGGACATGGTGGTAGCGTTCTCGACCCACTCGGGGCCCTCGACGACAGATTCACCCTGCATGAGCACCACCCCTGAGGCGACACTCATCGTAGCTGGAAGCGTTGCAGCATTAAACTCGCTGCCATCAGCGACGAAAGTGCGGCTTGTGCCACTTCCGGGCTCCTGCTCGTAACGCCAGAGACTCCTACTGCTGCTCCACCCGTTGTTGGAATTGTTACCGTACAGCGACTCAGAGGACGAGGGTTTTCTTGTAAGCTTGCGTCGTGAGAGCGAATCGGTCAGTAGCGTAGTTTTCCGCTGCTGCTGAGTCGCCGGTTTCACATTGGCGGATTGAGACCTTCGCTTAGATAAACGCTGTGGATTCTCCGCTATACTGTGAATCTCAGTTGACATGGGTTGTAAGCTCCGAGCTGTAGGCTCCAGAACGGCACTTGGTCGGCGGCTAGTTCGCCGCGTAGAGACAAAATCGTTGTTCTCTTCGACTATTGGTGGAGGCTCTTCCACCTCCGCCTTAGGGTCGAGGATTGAAGAGAAGCTGTCGACATTGGTCTTCATCCGTACGGGGGTCGCAGCAAGCGCCGCGATATTGGCAGGAGGAGCTGCGATCACCCCCACCTCCATGGAGACCCGACTGTCTGGGATCGCGAAAGCTCGCGCAACCGTGACCCACTTGGACAAACTGCTCTTCTTCGTTGACGTCTCGAGACTTTTCAAGCACTTCTCGCGCCATTCTTTGATTTCCTATCCGCATCCACAGTATCAGTTTCTTTTTTATCAGATGAAATACACCGAACAAAACCCACGGGTTTCTCGTCGTCTTGAAACTCGGTCTCGATCGTTTGCACGGGAGGCGAATAAATCGCTGTGGGCTTCTCAGTTTCGACTACAGTATACAGTGGAATGCAAATTAACGCCAGCCTTAAAAAAATAACAAGGCGCAGCTCATTACCTTTGTCGACTTTCCGCCTTCGTCTCGAGGGCAATCCACCTGCTCGGGATCGAAGTTTTTCCGGAGAACTCCCAACACGCGATGCCGGCGAGGACGAAGATTTTCTAACCATCAGAGCTTGTAAGGTCGATGCGGGCTTTTCGGGACTCTTGGATGGAACACTGCGCACAGCATGGCGATCTTTTAGCTCAGCTTCAGGTCTGCTCTCGGCTTCGAACCGGTGACTATCCAGCGCTTGTTCAGCGCCAAGTGCAGCGGCAAAAACTGTATCAAGAACATTGTCCCGGAGCCGAGTGCTGACTGCTCGAACCGCTTCTCGAGCCAGACATCGCTGCTGGTAGTACGCTTTGGTCTCGGACAGCAGGAACTCGACGCAGCTGATAGCCACAGCTTCGCTCTCTTCTTCGTCCACCGCCGCGAACTGAAGCAGCCATCGATCTACTGCTACGATCTCCATAAAGCACAGCGACCAACCCGGACGCCAGCCGAGACGTAGAAGCTGCAGACAACGCTTACTACCTCACGCCGACTATTTTCGGTGCAACGACGGGCTTGACAAAAAATAGAGGCGAACGAAGTTTTACTTTTTAAAGAGTCGAGATCCCATCACAATTAATGTATCTGCTGCGATGAGAGTCCAATGTTGAAGGTATCCATGCCCTACATTACCTAAAGTAAAGAAGGTTGTCACGATAAATTACGTACCAACCCTTGCTAGGAAACCTCGGCCAACCTCGGCAGCAGCCACGTTGGTGACACCAACAGCAACTTGGTGTCACGCATTATGTGCTCTCAGAAAAAAACTATACTATCAAACTCTACGTTGCAAAGTATTTACGTATTTTGCTTAGTCGATGTCCCATAATAATGTGACGTATGTATTTTGTGTGCACAAATTAATATTAGGCTAGATACATTTCAATAAGAAAAAAATAACTCTTTGTCGCTAACAAGTGAAGCGGTGTCTGTACCACTACGTGGCATAAACACCGCTTCACATATCATATATCTTCACTAAACTGCACGTTTAGATGTTTTTCATCATCAAAGCGAGTTGTCGGCGGAAGGATATATTCAGAATTTCGTTCAACTAAACTCTTGTGTTTCATTGTGCACACCAAACAGCCGTCCCAGTTTAAGCGCAAGTAAGTCCGTCACCTTATCCGTGGAAGAGGGTGCACGACCGTCGCAGTTTTGTGTCTGTTTGAATTGTTATGGGCATACCGATGTTGTTGACGGGTGAGTACCCCGCCAACTTTAGTACCCCACTCTCCTTAAAACATGGAACTTTATTGCCAACGTGAAGTTTCTTGTTACCGGCCTAACATAGGGAGTGCTATTTGTGTTTTCTGCTGAGATACCATATTTTCCTATCTTTTTTATAACTAGCTGAGCACCTCGTTCACTGCGCTTCCTCGCTGCTAATTTGGGGCGACACTAAATATTGTGCTCTACACAAAATTTCGCGATGCACCCCCCCCCCCCCCCCAGAGCCGATCGAAACCTTTTCATACAAGAAAGCTTAACAGCTTGATACGCTGAGAAATCATTTAATTTGTCGTCAAACTTCATTTAGTTGACCTGTAGTGCTAGGAGTAAGCGAGTGTATCGAGATTGTGTATCAACACTTCACACGCATGCCTCATGCGCAGACCTCTACCAATACGGGAATTTCCGAATTTTTCCTATATCCTGGCGATCACTGACAGAATATGGGAGAAATTTTGAAGGTTCTACATCGTTTGAAGTGCTTTCTTGGAGCTATCCGCCAGTGTTGGTAGTCTGTTCGATTTGCTTTATCTGTAACTGTTGTGTACTTTGACGTAGCTGCTTTGTATAGCAAGCTGCATCAATTGCTTGGTCGGTTTTGCGGTCCTCCGCTGTCTAATCTTCTGCTGATCGATTTTGATAACCTGACATGTTCCTTTAGTGCACTACTACACCGTTGCCGAGCCCTGGAACTCTCGGTTAATCTTACCTCCGCGCAAAAGTACGCTGAAAATAGTTGTACTTTTGAAAACGAATAACGGTAGGCAATTGGGTAGCAACAGGACAACAGGAATAATGTTAATTTCTCAGCGCTTTAGCAACACTTGCATTAGCAATCCTTTCGCTGCAGCTGTTAAGCGATGTGACCCGAATCTCCCTTACTACGCTATTCTTAAAAGAATAGCTAACGCCACATTGGCTGTTCGTGAGGTAAGTGCCCTAGAAGCTTACTTCATGCTGCTTCGAGAATTAAAAATGTATGGTAAGTCTCGTAAAGTAAGCCGAGTGAAGGTTTTGCGTCATCACTTGCGATATTACCGAGTTGAACCAGAAGCCTTACGGAACTTGGGCATCGACAAACCGCCTCAACCCGATAATATTAAAATTGAATCATACGAAAAAGCCTGCATGGCGCGTCCTCAGGAAGAACCGTTCAAGTCGATGTCATATGCTAGCTTTGTAGAGCACTATGCGGTAGTTGAAAGCGTAACCTCAACAGCGAAGTATTGGAAGCGAATCGATAATCTAGGTTTTTTACACAGCGTCGAAAAGCCCAAGTTCTTCGTATGTCGCCATGGATGGCACCAGACACATCAAACCCTAACTTTTGTTTTGCTGAGTTGCTTTTACACGTTCCTTGGAGACACTTAAGTGACTTACCGATTACTGACGATGACTGTATTAGTCGGTTCTACGACGAACAAAATAAAAACCTCGACAATGAACTCCGAACTGAAGTGAATTTAAAGGTAACGAGGCAATGTCAATTAAATCTTCTGAAGAATTCTCGCGAGAACCAATGCTGCACTAATCTGCCCCCGTCCGAGTATGTTTTCATTGAAGAACCTGATGAGCACCTCAATGAGCATGAGATGGAAATCGAGAGAGATAAAAAAACTTATTGCAGATCTTCATACTCAATGGAAGCCAAAGCACAACTACTCTAACGAAGACATTAATAGAGCAAGCGAATTTATGACAAAATATGTGCGGCCATGGGCAAAAAATCAGCGAGAAGCATTTCATTTCAATTTACAGCAATCCCCCGATCACAAAAAAGATTTTCCAAACCTTACGTCGCAATGACCACGCAAGAAAACGGCCCAGCTAAGCTATTGTCTCTACAGCAGCGCTTCAGGGATATACACCTGGTAATAATTGACGGATTTAGCGTAATATCATGTGGAATGCTATATTGGATAGACCAAAGAATGCGAGAGATATGGCCTGATCAGCGCGAGGTCCGATTTGGTGGAAGAGATGCCATTTTCACGGGAGACAGTGCCCAGTTGGACCCTGTAACCCCTTACTCTCTAGCTACATCCACAGATAGAATACGTGACAATATCCAGCGCAAAGGACGCGAAATTTGGGAGGAAATTAAATGCGTATGCTCGTTAAGCAGTCAACATAGACCCGGAATGGTTTGAAGCGCTACGAAGATTGCGAGAAAAAGTACCAACACAGCAGGACATTGACCTTTTTAATACTCGATTCTTCAAAACCAACGCAATGCCTGAGTGGGTGCATGCTGCGAAGCACATTGCATACCTTAACGCAGATGTTGATAGTGCTAATGACGTAAATCTGCAGAATGCTTCTTCTCCAATTGTGCACATAAAGTCCGTGCACAATGTGAAGCAAAAACGCTTGATCGCAAATAGAGAAGTACCTCAAGGCACAGTTAAAGCTCTTTTAGATCAGGCACAAGAAAAGATCCCAAGGAGAGACCGAGTTGTACCAATCCAACTCAATTTAGCAATTGGTGCTCCTGTCACACTTACATTTAATGCTGAGCAAACAGCAGGGCTATGCAATGGAACGAACGCTACTGTGTACGACATGATCTTTGTGTCTGGATCAGAACTTCCTATCGTTTTGGTTGAAATAGTCGATGAATACTTTGGTCCATCGTTTTTACCAAACGTACCTAACATTATCCCCATCATTCCAAAGGAAACGAGTTGGGGAAGTACAAGGAGTGACTTTAAAGTCGTTCGCTGTGGCATTTCGTTAAGGCTTGCCTACGCTATGACGATTCATAAGGCTCAAGGGCTTACATGCTCAAAAGTCGTATTTCATTCCAATTCACTGCCAAATGCATCCTGTGCATACCTTGCTCTTTCCCGCGTTAGAAAAAGAGAATATATAGTTCTTACGCATCGTTTGAGTTTGGAAAAGCTCACAGCGTCCCCAGAGAGTCCATCATCGTTTGACACTGAAAGGGATCGCATCATTCATCTTGTTAACCAAACTACACTTCATGCAAATATTTTTCTAAATAAAATGAAGACGACAGCACTTTTCCACAATCTCGATATGTCGCCAAGATAATAAAAAGAAAGCATGTTGGCGAGGCGTCCAAGTCGACCCAAGTTCACATTGGGTACAAGCACCGCGAAAACAAAACCTGGCAAGGCAAGCCTCATGGTTGGATTCGGCTTGGAGTCTCACACTCGAAGGTCGGCCGTCAATATGGGCTGCGAGCGAGTATTGACGTGGCTCGGAGGCGACCTCGATCAGCAACGTCCAGATGCAGCAGCGGCACAGTAGTCATCGCTTGGCAGATACAACTACGAATTGCAAGGGGATCTGGCGGTGGGTGTTGTCGCGGTTCTCTTCCTCGATGTGCGTGTCTACGAGCACCCACGGAGCAGGCCAGTTGACTTCGCGCACCCGAAGACGGTCCGTGAAGGCGTGTCGACAACACAAGGTGGTGGCGGGCGGTGACGGCTGTGCATGGTTCGCCATCGCTCACGGCTCCACGGAGTAGCTAGCGTCTTGCAGCCAATGCAAGCCTCAACGAAGCTAGCTATTTCGCGCAGCAACGTTTCCGAAGCTAAAACAGGGTCGCTTGTTTATCAAAACAGAGTATCCATTTAGCTAAAACAATGCAGTTTTACGCCAAATCCACTTTCCAGAGCCCACAGCCCATATATACCCTATTTGGAAGGGGCCTCCTACAAGACGGGCCTCAGTTTAATGGCTTTCGCACCCTTTGCTAGAGGCTAAACCCCTGAACTTCTATGTATATTCACTCGGAACCGTCGGACAGTGAGCCTGAAAGGATCTTATACAGAGGTAAAATGCAGCATTTTTGCCCCTGGGAGAGGCAATCATTAAACCTTTCCCCAGCCCTATCCATAAAATCATCGAAAGAAAGTAAATCAGAGCGATAAAACAGAGCGATTTCATTATAGGGGGGCTTCGCCCCAATTATCGTCATTACTCTAGCAGTGCCTTATGTAACCCGATTGAATATCTTCCCAATTAATATAAATCTTCGACCTAAACCTTGCACCTAAGAGTTCCATCTCAGTTCCATCTCAAACGCGCTCCCATATCTGCTTTTATTCTTATTTTTGATGCAAATCGTTTACTCTCAAGTTCACGCAGCATAGTGTCCAGAAACTCTGCGGTACCTACCGGTATGGCTCTCGTTTTTGTAGCCCACATCTGATAGTGCCCCAGCCCCCTTTTGGTGGTGGTTGGGGAACTAATGTGCATTTAGTAGTACCCCATGGGGCACAATTAAAGGGTTTATGGTAATGCCCTATTTATCGAGGGTCCATTTTTGTGCTTCGTTTGCTTCGAAGAGCAACATACTAGTATTATCGACAAACATAGTCGATTATTATCTGGTACATACATGAATCCGAAACATAAGTCTCCTGCAGAATTGTTGGTCCGTTTCGCGGTACCGGTACTGTACTCTATTTTAGGAGGCTATGATAAGGATAAGATGGCAATTACACAAGCACGTTCGCAGACAACATTTCTAAGGCAGTCTAGTAAATTAAATTGAGTAGGCTGATCCTGCGAACAACCTCCAAAAACCGCGATGTGTGGACGATTCCAGGCTTTCCTCGTCTCTGTCGCTTGCATATCCAAGCCGACAAAGCTCATGCTAACACAAGAGCTTCTAGAACTGCTAGTAGCCGGATTAAGAACCGCTACGAATTCTCGTAGGCAAGAAAACAGAATCTAGCAGCACTGTAGAGCCACGGTAACACAACACAATTCAATTTGCTCTTTGCTAAGTACTGGTGACCACAAAGTTAACTTTCTGGAGGAACCAGAAGCCGCGTCAAGAACAAGAAGGACAGGCGACCGCTGCAGGACAAGTCGGCCTGTGAGGCACGAAGCCGACCAAGAAGCAAGATGACTACGGATGCTGAAGGCGACGTTGAAATGACTGTACCGCAACCGGTCTTCGAGGTAGTGCAGGCGCCGGGACCAGGCGTCGCTAGTATCGTGGATGCGACGGCGGCGACAGTATGAAGCAAAACTTCGCAATCGCTGTGCAGTCACGGGCGAGGAGTATGATCACATCGTCACCTCCATTCGCAACTCGATCGAGCCCCGCATTCTCGATCATCTTGCCCGCTTTGTGTTGAAGAAGCAGCCTAGCGCCGTGACGGATGAAGACTTAGGCCTAGCAATTACACGCCGGTGCTCGTCGCTACAGAATAGCCATATTCCCGACATGGACCAGCTTTTCACCGAGCACCTACGCATGGACCTGCAGATTGAAGACACTGAGGCCCGCATTTTGAACTATTTCGTGCTTTTCGATAGGATCATTGAGGAACATGGTCTGAGTGGAATTCTCGGGAGCGGTCGTGAGGATGAGGCTACCTACGGAGAACGCATGAAGCTGCGCTGTAAGGTGCTGTTGAAGCACATCGCTCCGGAGATGTTGAAACTGGAGATGGAGCGCCTGGTCATCGCGCGTCCGGTGCTGAAGAAAGATGACATTGCGCTGTATGAGGCCTTGGTGGAACGTGCTCGTGGGCAGCAGCACTACCACATGCTGGCGAAAGAACTGAAGGCGGACAAGACGCGCGGCCAGAGCTTGCCCAGCCACAGCAACAAGAAGTCGCCTCGTACAAAGCAACTGACATCTACTAAGACACGGATGCGTCAGCCTGCAGGACTCGTTAGCAGTAAAAGTCCGAGTACCAAGCAAGGATTGCCAATCAAGAAAGAAACCGTGCAGACTCGAGCGCCACCCCGAGATGGCTGCCTGGTGTGCAGCGGCGCACATTGGGTTAAAGATTGCCCTACAGCAAGTGATGCAGACAAGGAAGCAGCACTTCAGCGCATGAACGACATGAAAAACCAGCGACTACGGGCCAAGGCGGTGCGGTCGCTCGGACCACTGGGAGAAAGGGTTGCTATTGTGAATGAAGTACTCGAAGTACCTTTTCGTCCTGACACCGGCGCCGAGTGTAATGTCATTACGAAGAAAATGATCCAAGAACTGGAAAAAGCGTCAGGTTCAGCAGTGTCGATGGAGATGCTAGCAGTACCGGTGAAAGTGGAAGTAGCGGATGGGCGATTGGTGGAGTACTTGGAGAAATGCAACCTTGACGTGCAGCTGCTGACTGCGGCAGGACCTGTGCGACTACGCCGTTTAGAGTGGATAGTGATGGATGGCGAAGCAGATGAGCTCCTAGTCGGCGACGAGACGTTGAAGCCGCTAGGAATTAATGTTGACCAAATGCTAGAACAGCTCGCTGCTAAAGTTGAGCATGAAGGCGACAGTGATGACATTGTTGAGGATGATATTGTTGGCGTGACGAACCCGGAGGAGGTCGACACTTCGACGACATGATTAGGACGGCTGTCGAGAATGGCTTTCCGCAAGACTTTGTGAACAGCCTACACGATTTGGTCCGACGTGAGCTGGATTCGTGGAGAACCAAGTTGGGCGCGGATCCACCGGCGAAACTGGAGCCTTTGCGCGTGATGATAGTTGATGATGCGGTGCCGTATCGTACCAAACCACGGCAATATTCAGGGGCGAAGACCCAGTTTCTCCGCGAGTATGGCAAGCAGCTCGAAGCGTTTGAGCTCGTCTACAGGAACAACCAGAGCCGGTGGGCATGCGCAGCCATTCCAGTGCGTAAGAAGGGACCGAAAGAAGAATTTCGCTGCGCTAATGACTACCGCCCCGTGAACAAGCGAACAGTCCCTATTACTGGAGCAATGCCGAACCTACTAGTGGTGATCGCTAAGGTGAAAGGGGCCTGCTTCTTTGCCACTTTCGACCTTTTTAAAGGGTTCTGGCAGCTTTTGCTCCATCCGGATTGTCAGGAGTTCTTCAGCTTCATCACGAACGATACAGTCTACACACCTACGCGAGTGCCTCAGGGCGCCACCGACTCTCCGATTCACATCCAGAACCAGACGCAAGAAGTGTTTCGAGACATGCTGTACGAAAATGTACTGATCTGGGTAGATGACATCGTGGTCTTTGCGAGGACTGTTGAGGAGTTGTTGGAGGTGTTGACGAAGTTATTTGAGCGCCTGCGCCAGTATGGCCTCAAGCTCAACGCAAAAAAGAGCTGCCTGTTTGCGCGTGAAATCTCCTGGTGTGGGCGCCTCATTGACGGTACTGGTGTCCGCCACGACCCCGAGCGGGTGGATGCTCTTTGCTCGTTGCCGCTTCCTTCAACTGCTGCAGACTTGCAGAAGCTTTTGTGTGCGGCGAATTGGCTTCGGGAGTCTATCGTAGATTTTGTGCAGCACGCAGCTCCCTTACAAGATAAGCTGGAAGAGGCTTTCGCTGGACACAGTCGCAAGCAACGCTACGCAGAAGGACTCAGTCTGGCTTGGTGCGACACCGAGCAAATGCAGTACCAGGAGTTTTTGCAATACATTGCGCGATCGACTAAGCTGTCGTTCCCGAGTGAGGAAGCTGTCATTTGCGTCACGACCGACGCGTCAGACCGAGGTTGGTCTTTGATCGTTTCGCAAGTGGAGGAATGGGATAATGCTACGGGGATCACGGACCAAGCTCATGAGCTCATTTTGTGCAAAGGAGGAACCTTCAAAGGTGCCCAGTTACATTGGTCAATTGCAGAAAAAGAAGGATACCTATCATTAAGGCGGCTAAGTATCTCGAATATCTCCTGCATCGCTCGCGCGGATTTAAGCTGTTTTGCGATCACGCAAATTTGATTCAGATATTTTGATCAAAATCGTGCGGACACGAGCGTCCACTGCAATTTCTAGGCTCCGTCCGCTTAGTGACGACGCGTTCGTTCACTGGGCAAGTTGGTGCATGACTTCGTTGCAGCGTGCTTGCTGTGTAAGCAGGTTAAGGGCGGACTCATTATCCAGAGACCATGGAGTGAGCACCGTGAGCCAGCTGCTCGCAATGAGGTGCTGCATTTTGATTATTTGTTCATGGGTGAGACCTACGGGACGACGTGCTATCTGTTAGTGCTTAAAGACGAGTTGACTCATTTCTGCGAATTGATTCCGTGTGACTCGCCAACAAGTTCTGTGGTAGTGGCTGCAATTCTGGATTGGGCGAAGCGCTTTGGACTTCCTGCCATGTGGGTTTCAGACAACGGAGCTCATTTCAAGAACAACCTAATGGAGAGCTGCGAGAACGCATGAAAGCGTTGCATACTTTCGTGCCCGTGTATACCCCATGGGTTAACGGGACAGTCGAGCGTCTCAACAGGGACATACTTCAAGTGATGCGTGTGCTCATTCTCGAGTACCAGCTTGACACGAAGAGCTGGGAGTATCTCCTCCCATTAGTCCAGGCCAATTTGAATCAGACCCCAGTGGCTTCACTCGGCGGGAAAGCCCCGCTAGAACTTTTTACGGGTCTACAAGTGCCAACGCAGCTGGACACACTGCTACTGCCTCGAAACATGCAGAACAAAGACAAACTGATGAAAATTGACCTGGATACGGTGGAAGACGAGATCAATGAATTGCGTGAGAGTATACAGGCGATGAATGCTGAAGTAGAAGATCGCAAGGAAAAGACAAGGCTCTATCAGATAATGGCGAAGCGCGGTCAGCTTGAGAATTTTAGTGTCGGTGACTACGTTCTATGGTCGAGAGTAGACCAGCGACTGCGTGGGAACAAGCTGATGGTGCGATGGGTTGGCCCATATAGGGTAATCGAGGCTCGCGAGTTCTCGTTCATGATTGAACATTTGCTGACGGGTGAAACGATGGAGGTTCATGGTTCGAGACTCAAGTTTTTCGGCGACGCCAGCATGGACGTGAGCGAAGAGATTCTAGAGCACATCAGCAAGCAAGGTATCGTCATGGCTGTTAAAGAAATTCGAGAGCACCATTACAACAATGTGGCTCAGCAGTGGGAAATGCCAGTGTCATGGCGAGGTCTCCAAGATATTGAAGATTCATGGAAGCCTCTGACAAGCCTTTTACAGGACGTGCCCGTGTTGGTGAAGGCCTATGTCGACCAGCACGGAGATGACGAACTCCGAGCCCAACTACCTGACGACGAGTGATGGCCAACGGCAAGCCATCATGTTACAGTGCATGTTTCAAGTGCGACAGACCCTGGGGAGGCAGTGTGGACGATTCCAGGCTTTCCTCGTCTCTGTCGCTTGCATATCCAAGCCGACAAAGCTCATGCTAACACAAGAGCTTCTAGAACTGCTAGTAGCCGGGTTAAGAACCGCTACGAATTCTCGTAGGCAAGAAAACAGAATCTAGCAGCACTGTAGAGCCGCGGTAACACAACACAATTCAATTTGCTCTTTGCTAAGTACTGGTGACCGCACAATGTATGCACATACGGTAAGGTACAGTATACTTCATGTACTTAGTATTACATGTAATACATGTAGCACAACGCATCGATCTCATCCTGCGCGTCTTCTTCAACGTAATGTCTCAGTCGACCCGCTCAAAAGTTGAGATGACTTAAAAGGTTGATACAGCTGTAGTCAAGTCACTGGCCGATAGTAGCTACAGTAGCTATTGGAACTTGCCGGAGCTGCTACAACGGGGTCGAAACAAATCAGTTCTCAATTCGCCAAGTCAACCAACCAACTCGCCCAGCCGACCGATCGCCAACCAACTCAGCCATGAAGTTCGTCGCCTCTATCTTTGTTCCCCTTGCTGTCGTGGCTGCTGTGCCCAGCTCCACCGCGCGAAACTTGAAGAAGAAGCTGTCAAGTTCCCGAGGACATGCGGACGTGACTGTGGCGACGCCAACTCCCGCAGTAGCATCAACATCAGCAAATGCTGCAACGTGGCCCCCACCAAATTCGAACTCGACCTGTGCTGCGCGAAAAGTTGCGCGTTCGACTCTCCTTGCAGCGGACGGACCCCGAAGTAGACGAGGAGTGTGAAGCGAGGCAAGAATAGATAACTGGCGCTTACGCCTCGCAGGACTTCTTTCAAGAAGAAATACATGCAAGCCCAATAGTTTGGCCTAAATGCTGCACTGCAGACTCGGTACGAATTGTTTTGCTTTTGCGAGTGACAGGGAGAAGGGCCTTCAGACCCCGCTGTAATCTCCCAGCATCAACCGCCTTGTTTGCTTCCGACATCGTCAGACACGCCTCTAAGTCATACAGACGCAGCCCTTTGTCCGCTGCCGTCCTGCCAGGAAATTTGGATTAATCTCGACAGCAGCCACCTGGTGATTGTTCCAAGCCTTTTGGTGTCCAGCAATGTGTCCCAACGTATTTACGTATTTTAGCTAAGTTGGCGTCCTATAATAACTGTGGCGTATGTCTTATGTGGTGCACATAATAATAGGTCAACTACATTTCAATACCGGTAAGAAGAAAAATAACTTCGTCGATTGCGATGTGGTCTCGACTGACCGAGGGGCTGGTGGACATAGTGGCGCCCGAGGAGGGCCAGGAGCTGGCGCAAGGGGACGACGACCAGCTCTGGAGCCGCTTCGCCGCCGTCGTGGCTCCCCCTCCTGCCCCCGCTGCCGCCTCTGAAGCCCCCGGGGCGCCCGCCGGCTCGGAAGAGGACGAGCAGGAGCAGTACATTTGCGAGCTGGAGAGGGCCCTTCTGCAGCGCAAGAAGCAGAACGAGACGCTGGAGAAGAAAGTGAGTCCAAAACGGTTTTAATTTCTTATAAAATTATTATTAAATTTTATGGATTTTTTTAGGTTCAGGAGCTGGAATCGCGAGCCGGGGAAGAGCGTCAACTCAAGAGACAATTGAGAGAGCAGGTGTGTGGATGAGGATTTTACTTCTTGTAGATAGATAGATTTTAATTATTTATTCATCACAATTATTTTGTTCTGTCTTGGTGGTTGTGCAGGAAGTGGAGATTGCTCAGCAGAAGGCCACTATTGAGCGGCTGCAGACCGCACGGAATGATGCCGTGACAATGCAGGCTGAAGAGGGGCAAGAGTCGGGCACGGACCGCGATCGGCTCGTTCAGGAGCTGCAGCAGGCGCAAGCTGAGGTGCGGGCTGCTGGTGGACGGACACGTGTGTGATTGATGTACTGATAGATTTTGTAATGTTGTGGGTTCAGGCTGATACCCTTGCTGCTCAATGCCAGGCTCACGAGAAAGAACTAGTTTCGCTGCGTGATCGGGTGGAAGAGTTGCAAGCAGCGAATGAAACCCTGCAGGATGATGAGCGTGAAGCGCGTTCGAGAGCAGGCGAGTACGAGCAGGGCTACATGTACCTATTGGCGGAGATTGAGAAGATGAAGGTTGTCAATGAGGAGGAGAAGGCGACGTTGATGGCAAAAAGCGAGGAGCATGCAAGCTCCATCGATAGTCAGCGGTTGTATGAGTTAGAGGCACGACTGACGACGTCTGAAGCGGACAAGGCGGTGGCGCAGCAAGATGCTGAGAGATTACAGCGCGATCTGGATGCTCTCGAAGGTGTGCTGCATCAGTTCCAGGTGGATAGCAAGGCACAAAGAGAGCGTGTTGCTTCGATGGAAGCGGAGCTTGAACAAGTGAAGAGGGAGTTGCAGAGTCGCCAGCCACTTTCGGAGCCTAGAGAGGGTGAAGATAACGACTTGGAGCGAGTCATGGAGAAACTTGCGAAGAAGACGCACGAATGCGAACAGCTACGCGAGGTAGGAAGATTTTTTGCCGAAGTTTTTGCTAAGTGAGCTAACTGCCATTGTATTTTTTCGTGTTGGCCAGGCGCTTGAGAGCACAGCAACTCAATACAATTCAGAGCGGGACGTGCTAGACAAGAGTCTCGCGGCACAATTAGTGGTGCGTTATCTTTCAGCTTACTACGTCATTGCTAGGGCTTTCAGTTGAGTTTTCTAGTTGTTTCGCCTGACATTGGTTCTGTGCTCGCTGGATATAGGTGGCATATGTGGATAGTGACAAGAAGGGGGAAGTACTTCAACTCATGGCCCGAATGATGGTACATCCACGCTACACTTTTATACCTTCGCGATAGAGACTGACAACGAGCTTTTTCTTCAGGGCTTCACCGAGGAGCAGAAACGGCGTGTGGGAATTGGCTACCCAATTGAAGGCAATGGCGGTGGCGGCTTATTCTCATCCATTATTGGTCTCGTGACTCCAGGTGAGGGCGGCAGCGCAGGTACAACCATTGACCCATCCACTGTGGAAGGCAAGAGCTTTGCAGATATGTGGTCGGAGTTCTTGCTGGATGAAGCATCTAAAGGTCGGTAGAATGCAACGCCAGGAGTTTTGGTAAAGCTGTGACATGTTTTTCGACAGGTTTCTCTTGCGCATCGCTCTTGTTTTGTTGCCATACATCGCTAGAATCCTTGATGAGCATGTCGTAAAGTGGGGTCCACGAGTGGATAGCGAAGTTTACTTTGAACAACTACGGTTCAGCGCGAACAAATTGGCTTAGCGCAACTTTCACGTGCCATTTTTGCCTTGATCGAAAATCGCAGTGTTTTGCTGCAGGCTGTCACCACTGACTCACCAGTTTCATGAACCAGACTGGCAAATCGGACGCAAACCGCTGTGTTCCTACCGTGCAGTTGTGCTACCGTACAGCGCATTGTCCGATTGGGCTACTGTAACTAAAATCGAGGACCCAAGTCTCCTCGTTTCGATGTTGGGTCACCCAAGTTTTACCCAGTATCATGTGATGCAGAGAAATCCTTGAGCTTGGAGAAAATGCCAATTGCAATGTTTATCGATCGGTTTAATCGTGTGTATCTAACCAGCACGACGGCAATGGCGTGGCGCCGATAACCTATTTCTCATAATAATGGCCCATCAGAAATATTTCGTGATCAATGATCCATTTTTTGTACAGTACGATGCAGATTAGTGTTGGTTTGTTGTCGCACAACCGACGACGAAGTTGCGGTTGCCGGTGGTGACAATACAGAGCTGACAGATGCTACATGTAACTGCGAACAGAGTGTCCTTTTTCCAGAGTACACGTATGTAGGCGATTGAGTTGGATGGAAGCTCGTCACTTAAACTACCTTGCAGGCTGCAACTTGCAACCCTGAAGAATGGATGGTCAGCACGGTAACATCACCAAACTTCTTTTTCCCTTCGATTCGGGTAACCAAGAAATTATGCCGCCTTATTATCCTCATACATGTACGAGCGTCACGTCAGCTTTTGTATTAGCTTGAATTGCCACGGGCATGTAAGCTCCAACTTTCTCGATATTTGTACCAATTGGCGTTTCAGACGCAAATTTTTGCTACAAGTATTGGTGCTGCAATCAACAAAAAGTCAATTCACATTGAGGCCAGCAGAAACGAAACGTCCATTAAAAGCAATTACTTAATTACTTTTTTTCGTATTCTACAGGGCCCACAACAGGGGTTTACCACTACTGTGTGTCCCTAGCTCAATCGTTTGTTATCAAGGATCCATTTTAGCAATGCCGCATGCTTCGACGTGCAACTTACTGAGTACATGTAGTAATATTACATACAGGCACATACCATACCAGTTTATCTGGTCCACGTGCTGGTTCGTTGGTCTATTTTGTAATACATGTACTGTAAGGCCCTTACTAACTTACATGCTGTACATGTACGTTTGGAGGCTACGATACATGCAAGATGGAAACACAGAAACACAGCTCGTTTGCTGACAGGATATTGGTAGCAGTGCTACCGTAGCACTATCAGCTAGTGCACTCTAAGATTCACTCGAGCAGAATATGCATAATAAAACTAACCTGCAAGAAGCGCAACACATGTAAGTTACGTATATAATAGGTACGGTCCACGTCAGCTCAACACAACTCATCGAACTCATCCTGTGCGTTATCTTCAACATGTAATGTCTCACTTTCCCCGCTCGAATGTTGAGAGTGAAAGAATACCGCTGCAATCAATTCGCTGGACAATGGCAGCTCGTCGTTGAGGTCCGCTAATATGAACGGCGGGGTCAAATCTATCAGTTCCCGATTCGCCAAGTCAACCAAACCCGCCTCGTTAACTCAAGCGACCAACCGCGCAGCCACCAAGCCATGAAGTTTCTGGCCGCCATCTTTCACGGGGACATGCGAAGGTAACTGTGGCCCTGCCCGCTCCCACAGTAACATCAACATCAGTAAATGCTGCAGCGGAGCTCCCACCAAAGCCCTCTTCGACCAGTGCTGCGCTAAAAGTTGCGCGTTCGACTCCCCTTGCAGTGGAAGGACGCCGAAGTAGATGAGAAGTGTGAAACGAGGCAAAACCTGCTTTAACCGGCGCTTATGCTCGTCGGAGTACACTGGGCTTCATTCACGAAGAGATACATACACAAACGCAAACAGCATACTTAACACCTGCCTCATTTTGAAACTTTCATGTTATTATATGCTTTGCGGTTAACGCTGGTAGCACTCAGTGCGAGCGCGGCATCAACCCCGCACACCGAGTACCTCTCCCTCTACCCAGCGGCTCCAGCCATTCTTTTTTTTTTAAACTTTCAGCTTTCGACCCCCCCCCCCCCCCCTTGCTCTAAGAGATTCGCATTTAAACAACCTAGGTACCAAGATTGTAGAATGAAGGAGCTCAGCGAATTCGTCTTCACGCGCTCAAAATGAAAGTCGCTGGCCGTCATAGTTGATTCTTGCTCTTTGAAGAAGAATCCAGCGACCAGCATCCTGATGAAAAATACTACTGTAGTAGTTGTGGTGAACAAACTTTAGAAGTAAATGTAGACTTTTAAGCATATCCAAATCGGGTACGCCTGGAAGGCAATTGTGCATGAAGCAACTCGCCCCTCATTTATGGTGTGGTACACCTACCTATTGTGTGTGGCCCACCTCATGTATTCAACTGCAACTGTATTGGTAATCCTTTCGATAGGATGCAGTGCTTCACAGCCTCAGCTTCTGCTTCTTCAGCTTGGGGATGCGCATCTTCAGTTCACGTGTACCACTACACTAGACTGCCCCTAAACTGCCGTGGCCACGTCAGCCGCCAAGATACTTTCGGCGGCTTGCGTTTCATTCCCCGAGAAGTGAACGGCGGGTCCACTCCGGCCCATTTGCAGCAAAGAAGAATGCTGGCTCTGATCCGCCGGACGCGGCTGCGCCCTCGCCACAATCGATTCCAGAGCGCTGTGAGGATGCAGACCATCGGAGACCAAACGTTCGTGAACCCGCGGGACACGCGCCTCGCATTCGCCGACATTATCGTACGTGGACGGTCAATTGATACGAAACCAAAGGAGTTTTTGTCTAATGTAGCGTTGTTGGTACAATAGGGGGAGGAGAGTCTCAGCGGCAAGTTGATCAGTGCTGGACCCGTCCTAGAGCGCCTCGACATCTTCGGAGCTGCTGTCGCTGAAAAGTACGTTGGAAAAAAACAGCATTTAAAGCCACGAATTTGGGCTAACCCTTTGTTGTTGTTAGTGTGGCGTGCAAGGGTATCGCGACGATTTCGGTCGATCGGGTGGATTTCAAGAGCCAAATTGCTCACGGAGACCTCGTGCGGCTGGAAGGCGAAGTAATTTACACGGGGCGCTCGTCCTTGGCCGTCCAGATCACCGGATACCGTCACGATATCGAGGCGGGCAAGTTCATCCACACGCTGAGCGCCATCATGACGTGTGTGGCGCTGGACGAGAACATGCGCCCCAGTCCGGGGCTGCCCAAATTGATGGACCCGCTGGACCCGGAGTATGTGCGGAAACACGAGGAGATCGCCGACCAGCGCAAGGAACTGGCGGCTCGCTGGCGCGCTGTGCAGGAGGAGGTGGACCGGTTGCCGCACGTGTCGGTGGACATGCTCAAGACGTACGACTACGGCCGGTCGCTGGAGGTCCCGATCCCGGACACGCTGATCGAGGTGCAGAACTCGTTCCTGCCCAAGCACCTCAACCGCAACAACACCATCTTCGGCGGGGAGGTGCTCACGTGGATGGACAAGGTGGCGCTCTACTGCGCGCGCAACTTCACCAAGAACCAGAATATGGTCACGGTCTCCATGAACCGCATCTTCTTCAAGCTGCCGATCACCATGGACGACATCGTCACCATGCACGCGCGGGTCAGCAGCGCTCGGTACGAAATATCCCATGAATTAGGCCACGAAGAGGCTCTTTGACTCACGATTTTTTTATCTTTCAGCCGCCACCACTTGGAAGTCGAAGTCGAGGTGTTCGTCGGCCGCATCGGCTCCAAGGAGCGCCGCAAGTCGCACACAGGGTGCGTACTAAATCGTTGTTATCGTACTGCCTTCATGTAGCTAGGTTAATCGACTGACTTTGGTTATCTCTCTGTGTCTGTGTGTGCAGCTACTTCACGGTCGCGAACCTGGATCGGTCGTACCGCATGAAGCAGATATCCACGGGCCTGAAGGTGGACGAGAGCGACCAGGAGAGCATGCGCACGCTGCTCAAGGCCCAGCACCGCTGGCTGTTCGACGACGAGGAGCGCAAGCTGCTGACGCTGGAGCCGCTGTCGCTTTCAACGCCAAACTCCACCAACTTCCGCTTCACGCCGTGAGCTCTCAGCTGGTTGACTGCATACGTCGACAAGATGTAGACAGAAAACAGCCGAAAGTGTCCTAGATGATGTGAAAACGCAATGTGCGATTCTCTCCCCTTGTGTCATTCCTGAACTTGTCAAGTGGCTGTCGGATGCTCCGCGTCCTCTCGAGATCGTTGGCAAACTCGTCCCTCTCGCAGCTGCAGCGCTCCGCCATGTCGACGGCAGCAAAAGACTCAGTGACAGTGCAGCAAACGCGTCTGGCCTATGCCGACACCTTGGTGTGTGGATTCTACCATAGAGACTGACTGTCAATTTATCAATAGCTGATTACTGAGACTGTTGTAGGGCGACGAGCACTTGCGAGGGAAGTTGTTGGGTCTTGGGCCGATATTGCACCGGCTCGACAACTTCGGTGGAGCAGTAGCGGAAAAGTGCGTGGTGGTGGGGTGTCGATATGATGGAGGGTTCTGAGCTGACTGGTTTGTCTATAGTGCAATTTCCAAGAAGGTGGCGATGGCAGCGCTGGAGCATCTGGAAGTGGTTAAGCCAATCTTCCATGGAGACGTCGTGCGCTTCGAAGGCGAGTTGATCAACATCGGACGGTCCTCGCTGACTCTTCAGGTAAAGCACTATTGCTGCCTCCGAGAGCCGTGAATGCTGCGTGCTGAAGTATACTTTGTGGTTGCTGCAGGTCACCGGGTATCGCCACGATGTTGCGACGCGAGAGTTTGTCCACGCTCTCGATGCGATAATGACTGCAGTGGCGCTGGATGAGAACAACCGCCCCTATCGAGGACTGCCGGAGCTGGTTGACCCCAGCAACGGAAGCCGCATCCTTCACCTTCAGGAAGTTGCGCGGCAACGCAAAGATTTGTCGATACGCTTGAAGAAGATGGAGGCAACTGGTCGACAGATTCCTCCATCTTCTACTGTGCCTCTGGACATGCTAGAGGGCGCCGGTGAGTGGACAAAGCAAGTGTCTGTGAAAGACACTGAGGTGGCGCTGGCGGCTTCGTTCCTGCCTCGCCATTTAAACCGAAATGGAACGGTCTTCGGCGGGGAGATCCTCTCGTGGATGGTGCGTGGTGCGTGAGATTAGTCGAGGGAAATGTAGCTGATGGTTGTGATCTGTGAACTTCAGGACAAGACAGCGCTGTACTGCGGCAGAGTCTTCACCGGTAACTCCAACATGGTAACCGTGTCTGCAAGTCGAGTCTCGTTCAACTTGCCGATCACAACGGATGACGTTACGACTGTGGTAGCACGGGTTTGCGGCGTTCGGTGAGTATCTTGTAGTGAAAAAGAATTGTGACTTTCAGGTAGAGAGGCTGACCAGGCTTTGTGACGCGTTGTTTCCTGCTTACAGAGATCACTATGTGGACATGGAAGTGGAGGTTTTCCTCAAGAAGTTTGCATCTCAAGAATGCCGAAAGTCTCACACCGGGTACGGGTGCATCACTTGATTTTGACTGGCTGCTGGCGCCTGTATAATCGCTAACTTCCGCGTTTCGCGTCTTCATCAAAGCTATTTCTCCGTTGCGAACTTCAATGCTTCGGATCATGTGAACCGTGTCACTCGAGGCCTGCGCACGAACGACGGAGACCAAAAAAGCTTGCGCGCATTGTTGAAAGCTCAGCATCGCCGTTCTATTCGCCTAGAAGAAAAACGACGTTTGCACCTTGAACCACTCGAGCTCTCTTCGATTTGTGGCAGCCATTTATAAAAAAATTGTAAACGAAATGCTACGTAGCAGGCATCACATTGGTGTTGAGTGATATCGGTGTTCAACCTAACCATTGTACTGTAGTCTCTTCGCGCTACAATAACCCTTTACAAGCCTGCCATCCACAAACTGAATCCACTCTGAATACTCATTATTAATAATTTATGTAGCTACAAACATGAGAACGAGAGCTATGCATAGGCTGGGATAGCAAAAGAACTTAGTGTGAGCATCTTCACCGCGGCCGCGCCGTCACTATCGCTATCGCCATTAGCAACAATTCAACGAGAAACAAAGTCGCGCGCGTTGCACGAAGAAGCTCTGAGATCTACGACTTACCACAGTATTTGTGGCATGTAAATTTGCGTTTCCATTACAACGCATCTCCTGCGCCTGCTTCGCAGCCGCAGCATCTGCTACATTGACTTAGAGCCTATCAGGATTTTTTTATATTTATGAGCTTTTCGCCCGTCGACCATTATCATCTTCTGCAGACGACGCAAACTTTTCTTTCTTTGTTCTTTTAGTAGCCACCTCAGCAACGTAGTACTACTGTAGATGCACTTGAGTGCGAGGGGGTTAAAGAGGTGACGGATCGTTCGGGGCGTACTTGGTGCGTGTGCTCGGCTGGAGGTGCACCGCGCGTTGTACTTCCTCACCTGTCAAGTAATATTAACACATGTAGTTGAATTTGCATCACTTGATGTGTGTGTGGACTGGTCCGTCGCTTTCGAGCTGTCTTCCATCCATCTCGAGCTTGTCTCGGATTTGAGATGGAGAGCATAGACAATCAGTTAACTTCAGTTACCGGGGCCAGTTTTCCGGCTTCAGTATTACCGGCTTCAGCTACCGAGGTGCCGCCTAATTAATCTGTGTTGGGCTGGCCACAGCACTCCCTCCGGGGTTACTGCTATCCCAGAAAAAAACTGCAGTACTATATGAGACCGCGTCACACAAAATTATGCTCACGAACCTAAGTATACGAATCGCGATTTAACCGCGTAAATCGCAAGACCCTGTCTTGTGCTTCTTTTGAGCGACATGTACTGAACACGTTGAGAACTCGAAAAGCGACACCAGTCTGAAAAAACTATCTCCACTTCCGGACCCCCGAAAGTCCAGATTTTATTAGGGGCACAATATTTCTTCAACTTTTCGGTGCTGCACATTTATTATCGTGCTAAAACCAAAAATCGAATTGAAGTACTTTCCGCTTCTAAGCGTGATTTTCACTTTCAATTTTTTATGTTCGGTTAGGGTAGGTACGAAAACCGATTGGTCAACAAATGGGCATCATTTTGTTTGACGCGGTCTCATATGTAGTGCACGAGTACATGGCGAGCTTCGACCGCATTGACGTGAAGATCACGACATTCCCCCCAATAGCTGCATTTATAGTAACCGGTTATCGATCGTATGCAAATTATGCAGAAAGCAACTGGCTATGCAATTTGCAAGCATGCTGTTCTGTCGTGATGCTCATACAGCTTGTATGTATGCAGGTAGAAATCTCCAACGGCAATACAGTACAGCACGCATACATGTACATGTAAGGAGAGTGCGAATGGATCTGGATAAAGCGAAATGAAGGGCGAATTGATTACTGCTCTTCCTGTAGTACCGTACATTTTTGCCGACAGTGCTCATCCACTGCATCGACAATCATTTCTTTTTTTTTCAGCATCGAGCAACTTCAGCTCCTCTAATTAAAACATGAGGCGAGCTTGGACGGGATTAGTGACCCTTCTCGCCTTGGTGGCAGCTACTTCTGTGACTTCTCAAGATCTCGCACGACCTTCTTTACCTCTTGCAACTCCCCGTCGACAACAAGAAGTCTCTCCAAGAACTTCTTCCCTTCGTTGAAAATCCACGTTAAGATCAAGCGGAAAGATGCAAACTTCCACGGACAATCCGAGTTCGACGTATTCGCGAGCCCTGCCGTGTTGACCGATGGCACCAGTCTGCGCTACGACGGCTACACCACGTTCGTCGAAGATGGCACCAAGTTCACGTACTCGCTCGTCGGTGGTGCAAGCTACCTAGCGACCAATAAAAACGCCGCTGACACTGAATCAGTTCAGTGTCTCCCTTCGGGAGCTGTCCCGAGTCGGAACGGCTCGGACCGTTCCAACTCTGCGTGGGCGACGATGAGTGCCTGAGGTCGTCCACCTGCTGTGGCCGCGGGCGAGAAGTAGTGGGCCGTGGGCCGGGTTGTCTCGAAGGTGGAGACCCGTGGGCCGCTACCCAGAGGTATCTTGGAGGGATGATGTGCCTCGCAGTGTCGTGGCGGGACTTCGGGGACGGATGGCATGTTGGGTGGCTTTGAGAGGAAAGTTAGGAGTAGAAGGAAGGTCAGTCGTGAATTTTGTTTAAAAGGACCACACAGGTCGTATGGAACACTTATTGCATTTTGCTTAGTGATCTCCTTGCTATTTGTTCCCCATAAACCTATAAGCACAGGCAGCACTTACTACTCCAATACAGCGGCGGCCGGCCCCAAACCGGTCCGACAAAGCGACTCGCGACACGTGGTGGAGAAGCAGGGTAGTGTTCCCGACTGTGGAGTGAAAAGTGCTGAGAGCCTGTGCCCGGAAGTGAACAAAGTCAAGAGCCGAGCGTCTGGACCTGGTGACTGGACGTGTGACCCCCCTCCTCGTGTTTAAAGTGTGCCAGGGAAGGACCCAGGAGTCCGCACACGAGTACACGCCGCGCGGGAAAAGCGGCGTCGAGGAGCAGTGAGAGGAGCGATCCAGGCCGGTAGGACAAGGGAACGGTAACGTAGACACAAGAGCCAAGTGTGCACGGTCAAGAGCAAGAGGTCAAGTGAACAAGGAACGGTAAACTGAGAGTGGACAAGGAACGGTAAACTGAGAAGAGAAGATGCCAGGAGGACAATGAGGAAGAGGCGGTAACGCTGAGGAAGCAGCACGCCGCCGGGCTGAACAAGAAGAAAGAGCGCGTGCAGAGCGCGCCGAGGCAGAGCGTGCCGCGCGGGCCGAATCAGAGCGTGCCGCTCGAGCAGAAGCTGAGCGTGCCGAAAGACGTCGGCAGAGGCCCTCGACACCGGCTTCCGGGACGCCGATGATCGGGATAGCGCCGCCGCTGTCCCAGCGACCGAGGGCCCCGCCGCCACCCAGCCAGGCTGGAGCGGGCGCACCGGGCCCGGTTGAAGAGGGATTGAGGAGTCTGGAGCGGTGGAGGAAGACCGCTGAGTATGCTGAAGAGGGAGCGTCCGTGTCGGATGTGATGCGTGAGCTCCGAGAAGATGAAGAAGACGACGACTATGAAGAGAAGGAGGCGGTCAAGACGGAGACCGCGACTGGAGTCCAGCCGGTGACCTCGGCTGGAATGAAGACGGAGACCGTGGCGGAGGCCAAGTCGGAGCCCGCCGTGAAGGGCGAGCCGGAGCCACCGGTCTCGAGTCCGATGGGACGGTCGAGTGTGGGGCAGCCCTACGCTCAGCCGACGGACTATGGGTACGGCTACGGGATGTACGCCGACGACGAGGAAGACTACCACGACGCGATGGAGGAGCCGGTCCCGACGCAGCGAGGCCGGAGTGGGTTCATCACACGCTACACGGGTCCCGAGGCCCGCCGAACGGATCGCCCTGCCTTTGGATGGAGCTGGAGCGCTCAACATGGTTCGGGGAAGGCCCCGAGTATGGAGGATGGAGTGGGAGCGGAAGCGCGGTGAAGTCGCCGACCAAGTCGCCCCCTCCGATGAAGAAGTTGCAGTTCGCCGGCGGTCCGGCTGGGCTCTCGAAGCCGCTCGGTGGCGGAATGCCCATGCAACCTACAACGGACCCTACGGCAAGTCGGACGCCTGGAACGGGTACGGCTCCGCCGGCTCCGACGGCTGCACCGTCGACGAGTTGGCTCGGTGCCAGTGGACTTTCGCCGAGTGCCTACAACCTGTCTACGATGGTCTCGCACGCCGTGAAGGTGCTGCCGATGTTCCATTCGGACACGGCCACGGTGGAGAAGGCGCGGGACTTCTGGGAGCTCTTCGAGGACCACACGGACGGTTTCCCCGACCGGTCCAGATTGCTGGTGTTCCGTCAGAAGCTGCGAGGCCGCGAGGCTGACCGGTGGTGGAACAACTCGAGGATCATGTCGTTCAGGGCGCTCAAGGTGCGGTCCCATAACCAGCGCCTCAGCCGGACGGCTGACAAGCTGTGGGAGCTGCTAGAGAACACGAAGAGGCAGCGCGGAGAGTCCGTGGAGGAGTGGGGTGACCGAGTCTCGGACCTGTGCGAGTCTCTCGACTACCCGAATCCGCAGATGCGGTACCAGCTCTTCCGCCGAGGAATGCGGAACAAGCGCATGCTGGCGACCTTGGACGCGAGTCCCGCGTCGGACATTCCGGAGGCGTGCGAGTGGCTCATGTTCAAGGACATGCACCGTCCGATCGAGGCGGAGGACGAGTTCTCGGACAGCGAGTCCAAGAAGAAGAAAAGAAGTCGGAGGAGGCCCCCGCGACGACTGCGGTCGAGGCCCTCGCTGAGCAGATGAAGTCGTTCATGGAGCAGCAACAACAGTGGCAACAGCAACTTATGCAGCGCCAGTGGCAGCCGCCTAGGTCGCCTCGCAATCGAGCGCCGGTAGTGGCCGCCACCCCTGCCACTCAGCCCGCTGGAAACGGTCGTGGGCCAGGGAACGCTCAGCCATTCCGGGGCATTCGGATGGGCGATGATAGTCGCACGCAGGACGGTTGGCCTGTGTGTGGTCGCTGTAACGTCATGGGACATGGTCGCGCTACATGCAAGCGCGCGTCGATGAGCTGCAGGCGCTGTGGCGCGTTTGGTCATATCGCGGTCGAGTGTGACAGGCCCCAGAACGGTGGAGGGAAACTGCAGCCGCGGGGGGTACAAGCTCCGTCTGGTTGTGTTTTCTGCCAAGACGCGAGCCACTCCGTGATGCAGTGCCCCGTGTTGGCCGAGCTTCGTGATGCGACTCCGAGTTTGCTGAACGCGGCCGCCCAGAGCAATCCGACCCCTCGACAGTGACGGGGGCGGGAGGAAGGAGACTCCTTTCTCTAGTCTAGAGGATGGCTCAGGGGGTGATCGTAGGAGGCAGGCGAGACGAAGGCGTTCTGCGGTCACGGCGAGGAAAACGGTGGACAAGGTTGTGAAGAGTAGTGTGAATGAAGGGAGCGTCGAAGAGGAACGCGTAGAGGCGCCAAGAGCGGAAGTGGAAGTTGAGACGGTTGCCGGGGCCCGGGAAGAGTGGATTGTACCCAGCGGCGTCTCCGTCGAAGAAGAATATGAACGAGAGCAGGGGCGGACGGTGTTGTCCGTGCGGGAAGAAGGTGGAGCTGAGTGCTGGACGGAGTTGTCTGTGCACGGCGAAAATGAGGAAAGCGTGGCGGAAGAGCCTGCATACTGCTACGAAGAAGAAGCGGCGTGGGCCGTTGCGAGTGACGAGGAGGAGTAGATGTACCCTGCGGGGAAGACGGCGACCAAGGAGAGCGCCGAGCAGGACGAGCCGAGTGCAAGGGTGAACGGGGCGTGGGCCCATGATGGGGCCGCCCTCGATGGTAACGATGAAGAGACTAAGGAGGCCGAGGCGGCCAAGCTGGACGCCCCGCCGGCGATGAAGACCCCGCGAGTGGCCCAGACCGCAGCCCCGAGCGTGGAGTAGGCAACGAAGAGGGGACGGCGGCTGAGACCGTCGACTCGGCGTACGACGAGGACCGGTCCGTGAGGTCGGAGGAGTCGGCGTACTCCGAGGAGGAGGAAGTCGACGGTGATGTGTTCTATGCGGCCAGTGCGGACGATGAAGCGTTCTGTGCTGCGCCTCCGAGCGCGAACATACCCTACAAGGTGCCCACGGAGGAGGTGCCGCCGACGGAGTTGAGAGCGGTGCCGAGGTCAGTGACTGCGGCCCCTTTGCGAAGCATCCTGAAGAAGGAAGGCCCCCGTCCGCGTTGGATGGTGGAGGAGCCCTCCTTCGAAGGGTGGGGCGGCGCTGTAGATGTGGGGGACACACTGTTCGCCGAGTGGAACGACGACGGAGGATCGCCGGCCGGCAAGCACATCGCCGAGGAGAACGTCAACGTAGTCGTAGGGCCCGAGCCGGTGGCAGGGCCCGCCACCGAGTTGGCTGTCGCCGAGGAGGACCGAGGCGCTGCCGCCGAGAGCAAGGAAGTGCCCGAGAGTTCCGAGGTGGTCGAGGCGGCCGAGGACGTTAAGGAGCCGCCCGCCACGCTCGTCTCTTCACGGACGAGGAGCTAGACGCCATGGAGTGCGAGGCGCCGAAACCCTCCGTTCCAGGCATCAGTGAGGAGCTCGAGGAGTATGACAAGGAGCTGGAGGACAGGCTCCACCCCCTCGACGAAGTGGAGTTGATGCGCAAGGTGAAGGAGAATGCGGAGAGGGCCAAGGGCCCGTCCATGGAAGAGATGTCGAAGTTTCTGGGCGTCCCGGCCGAGGCGCTGACCAAGATGAAGGATGCCTCGCTCGAGGGCACGTCCTCGCCCGAGTACTGGGAGGACTGGTACAGGAACACACTGGAGAACTCGGCGGAGGCCAAGCGAGCCAACCGTGACTTCAAACAGTCACTGGTCAGCTGCGTCTCTCTAGAACGCTCGACCGAGGAGACAACGTATGAGTCGTTCGGCCTGTCGGAGTCCGACCTGGGCCCGAAGGCCTCGACCGTCTCGGTCGATGGCTCCGTGATGGAGGAGAGCGTGACTGCGAACATTGCGGTCCCCGTGGATGTCTGTGAGAGAACTGCGAGGAGATGGTCACTGCGGTAAGCGTGAATCCGCCCGTGGACGCTCCTGAACCGAGTTCGAGCGCTTCTCCGAGCGAGAGGTCGGAGGCTCGCAAGGCCGTGTACTTCTTGCTGAAGGAGACCAAGGACGAGATGTTGCGTGCGAAGAAGTCGGTCGTCGACCAGCTCAGAGAAGGCGGCACGGTCGAGATCCCCCCGATTCATGATAAGCCACCTGATCTAGACTGGGTGCGCCTCGTGCACGATGTTGAGCAAGTTGCTGGTGAAAATGAAGACCAAATCGACTGGCGAGAACCTGTGAAGGAATGGACGAACGAGTACTACAATGAGAACGCTACGTATATTTGGAATAAGCTACTAGATCGAGTTCGAGAAGCCCACTCGGCGAGTGCGAAGCGTCGGCTGCGGCGTCGCTTGCGGCGGCCCGTATGCTTTGACTTCACGGCGTTGTACCGCGATTCGGCCGAGGCGCTGGACGGGGAGCTCCGTCCTGAAGAAGACGACGACGCGACGCACTACGTGCAAGTGGTCCGTCCCGAGCGTCCACCGCCGGAGCGTGGACGGAAGACCGGGATGGTGGAGGTGGTAACCGTGAACTTGCCGGACGGCTTCGGCGTCCGTGCCGATGAGGACGATGATGAGTGTGGAGCCGAGCTCCCACGCGTAGTTGCCGGTGGTCGGCGTGTGGTGTGCACTGTGGGGAACTTCGAGGCGCTGTCGTGCGGGTACATCGACTGCCTGCCTTCGCAGATGTTGGCGGACACGGGCGCAACGCTCAGTCTCGTCGACTTCCGTGTTCTGAAGCGTCTGGGCCGAGCTGGTGAAGCTCTGGAGGCCTACGACGGGCATGTACGCAGTTCGTCTGGACACCGTCTGCGCATTCGGGGGTGGATCACTCTCCCCCTAATGCTGGGCAAGGTCGGGGTGACCATGCGGATGCTCGAGGCCGACAAGTTGCATGTGGACGCTATCTTGGGCGCCGACGCGCTGGGCGCGTTCGGAGCAGTGATTGACGTGGCTGAGCGGACGCTCATGCTGAAGAGCACGGGCGAAGTCTTATCGTTGGGCGTGATGGTGGTCCACGAATCGTTCATGGCCACGATGGCCGTGTCCGTCCGCTTGCCGCCAAGGGGCCAGGCCCTGGTGGTCACGGATGTGGTGGGCGATGCCCCGAACGCGACCGTCCTCGTCGAGGGCTCTCTCAACTTGCCGCCTTCGCTTTGCGTGGCGAGAACGCTCTGTACTGTGGACGACGGTCGAGTCGTCGTGGAGGTCTGCAACGCATCGACAGAAGAGTTCTGGATCAAGAAGGGCACGGTGGTGGCCTCGACGTCCGTGGTGCCCGAGTCGGCGTTCGGCTTTGAGCAGCCGTCGGCGGAGAAGTCCGAAGAGGCGCCTGCCGTCCGCCCGAGACTAGCGGGGCGGCCACCGTTGCTGCCAGTCGTGAAGAAGAGGCAAAGGGGCCGGATCTCGGCAAGACTGTGAGGGCGTCGAGGCCCGATGTGCCGCCCGACAAGGAGGTGGCGCTCGAGGCCGACTTCTCCCAGTCGAGGCTGTCGGATGAGCAGAAGTCGCTGTTCCGCAGCGAGCTGGAGCGCTTCCGAGACATGTTCGTGGAGTCGCCCAACTCGCCCGGCAGGACCGACTTGCTGAAGTTCCAGATTGATATTGGGGACAGCAAGCCGATCAAGCAGCAGCCCTACCACGTGTCGTTCGCCGAGGGCGAGGTGATGGAGGCGGAGATCCAGCAGTACCAGAAGCTGGGCTTCGTCCGGCCCTCGAACAGCCCCTGGGCCAGCTCCGTGTTGATGATCAGGAAGCCCGACGGGGACATCCGTTTCTGCATCGATTATCGGAAGTTGAACGCCGTAACGGTCAAAGATTGCTATCCTATGCCGCTGATTGACGACATCATGGACGTGCTGAGTGGAGCCAAACTGTTCTCGACCATGGACATCGCCTCAGGCTACTGGAACGTGCCCATGCATGCAGACAGTATTGCTAAACCGGCTTTCACATGCAAATACGGTCTATTCGAATGGTTAGTCATGCCCTTTGGCCTATGCAATGTTGTACCTGCTTTCGAACAGTTGATGGAGACCGTGCTTGTCGACCTCAAGAGGCGCGTGTGCTTGGTGTACTTGGACGACTGCGTCATCTTCAGCGAGGACTTCCCGTCGCACCTCGTTCGCCTTCGGCAAGTGCTGACCCGCTTTCAACAGGCCGGCTTCAAACTGAAGATGAAGAAATGCCACTGGGGCAGGAGTCAGGTCACCTTTCTCGGGCACATTGTGACACCCATGGGCATCCTCCCGAACCCCGAGAAGGTGAAGGCCGTCATGAACGTGCAGAGGCCGCGCGATGTGCATGATATCCGTTCATTTTTGGGGCTGACGAGCTACTTCCGCCGGTATATCCCGGGGTACGCTCTGATCTCTACGCCGCTGGAACGCCTGAAAATGAAAGACACTCCGTTCGTCTGGAACGAGGACTGTGAGGTGGCGTTCCGCCAGCTGAAAAGGGCGCTAGTCACTCCTCCTATCCTAGTCTACCCGGACATGAAGAAACGATTCAAGCTTTACGTCGACTCGTCGAGGTATGCTGTCGGTGCTTGTCTAATGCAGGTGGTGGACGGTCGAGACCGTGCTGTCGCCTATGCTAGCAAGTTACTGACAGGCTCTCAGAAGAACTGGATCAACAACCAAGACGGAATCTCTGAAATTGAATGCTGGGACATTGTCTGGTCTACGCGGAAGTTCCGCTGCTACCTAGATAAGCGAGAGTTTGATCTCTACATTAACCATCAGGCGCTTACCTGTGTCTTCAGTCCTGGCAACCGCACGACCAATGCTAAGCTCGCTCGCTGGGCGATCGAGCTATCCAATCTACAATTCCGAGTGCATCACAACCCGGGACGAGCATGGGGCACGTGGACGGCTTGTCGCGCCTCCCTACCGCGAGTGTGAACGCGCTGACCATGGCGGGCCTCCTGAACCCGGGGGGCTCGCCTGTGGGCATGGCCGACTTGCTGAATCCGGACGACTCGCCCGAGACCGTGGCCAACGACTCAGTCGGAGAGCCGTCCAACGTGGCGCCCGAACCGATGACTAGAGACGGCGGCGGCGAGATGGGCACGGAGACCGCGGTTCCGTTGCCGGAAGACGCTACTGAGGACGATTCCTCGCCGACGGACGTCCCTCCGTCGTCCGTGGACTTGTTCGGACTCGATATGGAGCAGTTGAAGGTGGAGCAGCGGAAGATCCCGTGGGTGATGGCCCTGATCGCGTTCCTGACGGGTGGAACGCTGCCGCTGGACCCTAGCTTACGAGTGAAGGTTGTGAGGATCGCGTCCAAGTTCGCCGTCGAGAACGAGCTGTTGATGCGCAGAGTGAATCTCCGCGCGCGCGTCGGTCCCGCTCGATCGCTGACCGTGCCCGTGATACCGCTTCCGTTCGTTGAAACAGTCTTACATTTTTGTCACGCTGATCTACTGTCGTCGCACCTCGGCCTCACGAAGACGCTCGAGAAGGTGAGGCGACACGCGTACTGGCCAGGGTGGCGACAGGACGTGGAGGAGTATTTGCGCGAATGTGATAAGTGCGGAAGTGGCAAGGGTGCGCGTCCGTGGCGCGCTGGTCGAATGCAGAGGATGCCCATCGTGGATCTGACGGGGCCGTTCTCGTTGCTCGTGGTGGACGCCGTGGGGCCTCTGCCCGAAACCGAGCGTGGCAATCGCTATATTTTAGTTTTCGTTGATTACTTCACTCGCCGGGCCGAGGCGTTCGCCGTGGAGCGCTTGGACTCCATGACGTTCGTGGAGGTGATGGTGAACGGAGTGGTGTCTCGGCACGGAGTGCCGTCGCGGTTGCTGAGCGACAACGGCTCGAACTTCACCTTTGAGGTGGCCAAGTCCTTCTATCAGATGTTGGGCATTAAGAAACTCTTTGGTGCTGCCTACCACCCTCAGACTCAAGGACTCGTCGAGAGATTCAACGGAACGCTCATAGGAATGCTACGAATGCATGTGAGTGAGGCTCAAGATGATTAGGATATTTACCTTCCTAGAGTGCTTTTTGCCTACAGGACGGCCTACCACGAGGCCCTGGGAGATTCGCCGTTTTTCTCGCTGTACGGGCGCGACCCAGTGCTTCCGACGGACGTGGCCTTCCTCAATCTTGGCAAGAAGTGGCGGAGTAATGAAGTGGCTCAGTATAGGCGAGAGCTGTACAGCTCTCCGTTCCTCGCGACATTTGGTTGAGCGTCAGTTGTTGAAGGCGCAAGATCGGCACGAGCAGCGCCCGGAAGGGCAAGTCGAAGTGAATTATGAAATAGGAGACCCGGTGTGGGTCTACCAGGTGTTCAGGGCGAAACGCGGCGAAGTGCGCACGAAGAAGCTTGCCTTCGCTTGGCACGGTCCCTATCGGATCGTAGCCAAGGTCGGCGAGAACGCTTATCGGGTCGACATCCCGACTCACCCTAACAAAACGGTGACCGTGAACGTGAATAGGCTCAAAAGGTATCGTGGCAAGTGGACCCGGCCTTATATGGATGAAGTGCCCGAGGGTCTGGGCACTAGTGATGAAAACGAAGAAGAGAGGCCGTTGGAAGAGGCCGACCTCCCTGCGTCGAGCTACGCGGAACGGTTGACACTAGGAAATGAGGACACTGTTATTGTGGGCGTGGAAGCCCCCATCGTGGAATAGTGGCGAAGATGAAGGACGGTCAGGGCGTGAAGTACCTGACGATGACCAGCTCGTATGAGGTGTTCTGGCTGCCCAGGGAGGCTTTGATGCCCGAGTATGCGTCGTTGGTGACCACTTTTGAGCAAGCGGATAGGAGGAAGAAGGGGTTGCCGGAGCTTAGTCGAAGTGCGCGTTTGGCGGACGCTAACGCCCAAGTCGATGATGACTAGTTGCTGCTGGCGTAGTTGATGATGTTCTTGAGCTGAAGAACCTGTGATTGTGGATATGGATTTACGAGCAGCTCAAGAATGGTGGATATGCATGTCAAGTTCATGTTTTTATTTGGTTTTACCTGCAAAATTAGTGCTGCGGCTGCACTAGACTCGACTACAACAAATGAAGAAGATAAATGGAGATCCGAGGTGTGCGCATGACTCACTTGGCCTTGTCGACGCTTGCGGAATGCGACTTGAGCTTCTTGGTCGGAGGCTCGCTCGCTACCTCGCCGTCGTCGTCTGCTTCGTCGCCCGGCAGCGTCTCTATGGCCGCGACGGGGGCCTTGGTGGTCTTGGGTTGGGCCTTGTCGTCCTTGTCGCTGTCGTCCTTGGCCGCCGGCTTCTTCTTGTCGTCGCTGGAGTCTTCGGACTCGCCTGACTTGCTGGAGCGAGAAACCGGAAATCCTGGCTTGGACGGAGTGTTTGACGGCGGGAGCCCGGTACTGCACGGGGGGGCGTCGGAGGCAACGCCGTGAAGGCTCCGTCCTCGTCCTCGAAGTCCGAGTCATCGTCGCCCTGCTCGTCGGGGTTGAAGGGCTTCTGGTCGTACACGGCCACCTTCATGCCCAAGTCCAGTAGCTCGACCACCTCCTCGATGGTATCTTTGAGCGACGCGTCCGACGAGAGGGCCTTCCACGGGCCGCGGGTTCGGTTGCCCACGGGGGGTGGCCCGCTGGTGACGTCGAGCTTGATGCGAGCGAGGGCCTTGTCGGAGACTCGCAGGTGTGGCGCTTGCGTGGGGTCGATGAGCTCCGCCTCCTCGAGGAGCTCCAGAATCGAGGCGTAGCCGTGTTCGTCGACGATCTTGGGGTCGAGAGCTCGCTCGATGGCCCGCTCGTAGAGAATCTTGTCCTTTGCGAAGACAACGCCGAGGTCCTCGTGCGCCGCGCCCTTGCTCTTAGCCGCGCCGGCAGAGTGCTTGGCCGTTCTGCCTCCCAACCACATGAGCGTGTCATGAGCACCGTTCTCGAAGTCGTCGAGAAAGCCGAAGTACCCTCGCTCCTCGATGTTGTAGCTAATGAGCTCGTTCCGCGCTCGACACGCATTCATTTTCTCCTTGCGCCGCTGGTCGGCATTCAGACAAGGCGCGTACAGCGCCCACAGGAAAAACAGCTCGCGGAAGCGCATGTTGGCACGAGGTGCAACTCGGGATACTCGGATGGCGGGTACCAGCACCGCTGTTTGCGCCAGGGGTACGCCAAGCGGAACGGAGCGATGCCCTTGCTGAAGGCGCGCTGCGCAAGTGCGGCCAGGTCGATCTTCAGTCGCGCGGGCGCCGTCGTCGGCAACCGGAAGTCGTAGGCCTCGGCCTTCTTCTTGGCCGCGGCCTTCTGTTTCTTCTACGATGGCGGTCTCGTCTTGGAAGACGTCCGTGGCGACGATCTGGTCCCTGTCGATGGACGCGGTGGCGGTGACGTCGACTCTGGCGTGGGCACCAACGGCGGCAGCGGGATCGACAGGACGGAGTGCTCGGCAGGCTCGCCGGCCTGCATCTGGTCGGGGTGCGGCAGGATCACGAGGATCTGGTTCAGGCGGCGTGCGTCGCCACCCGACAGGACGTCCATGGCCATGGCGTCCAGGACGTCTAGCCCCTGGGACGCATTGTTGACGGAGAGACGGGTCCGGAGGCGCGCCCAAAACTCGCGCTGCGCGATGAAGACGTCCCCCTCGTCGTCGAGCTCGAGGGCCATGTCCAGGCTGCCCACCTGGTTATCGAAGTCGGTGACGTCGGAGTTGGTCTTCTTGACCATGACGGACGCGAGGCGAGGCGAGGCCTGGGAGAGAGCGGAGAGATTCTTGGTGACTGCGGAGTGCGCGGCCCGGCGAAAATTGCGGAATGAGGCAACTTTCAGTGGGGCGGCTACGGCAACTTCTGATTACCACGTGACTTCAAGTGAATTGACGAAATGTGACTCACCTTGTGGGTGGCTGTGACCGTCTGAGAGAGACGCCCAACTGGCTGGTCACTTTCGAAGAACCCGCGAGCGACGCTGGTGACCAACTGGCAGTAACGGGGCCTTGGCTGCCCTGCGCCTCTGCAGGTCGATGGTGACCGCCAAGGGCTGCCGCTAGTGGGGTCCGGACGGCTCGGACGGCGTCGAAGTGGCCGTCATTATGAATTAGTGCTGCTGGAACGATGGAGTGGGCGACGGACGTGGTGAACGGCCTGGCGGCAATAGTGGTGGTCGCTGCTGAGGCAGCTTGTCAAGTTGCAGCGGAGCGTCGCTGGGAGCTGGCGTGGCTCACTGCTGGAGCAGTGTCGTGGACGGTTACGGGCCCCCTGCGAAGCATCGGCTCACGGATCGCCGCTGCGTTCGTCGACTTCGCCCTGAGGTGGAGCGTGCTGGCCAAGTTATGCGTCATGCGCTACTGCAGGTATGTCCGTGGGCCTGCCGTGCAAATGCAGCCGCTCCGAACTCGCGTGTGGAAGTGTTACGAGGCCCTGCTGGCCACCCCGTTGGTTGTGCTGGAATCCAAGGGCGAGCATGAAGACGGGCTGGGGAGGTTGCTCTACAAGTGGCTTGACGCCCTCCACGAGTGGTGGTGCGTCTTCTTGCCTGAGACTTGGGCGTCGGGACGGAAGGCTTGCTCCAAGTACTGCACGGGCGCGAGTCTGGAGTCTGGCCGTTCGGTCGCCCGTGCCAAGCTTGTCGCCAAGGTGGTATGGACGCTGACGTCCCTGATCCTGTTCTCGGCGTTCTACGCCGTGCTGTTCACCTACGAAGTCGTCGAGTGGATCTGCCAGGGCGTGGCCGGCGTGTTCGCTGTAGTCGTGGTCTTTGATTGCTGGTTCGCCTCCGAGGAGGGCGAGCATGCAATAGTGACTAACTACTGGTTGCTGGTGGTGAATGTTTGGGTTGCGCTGGTATGCATAACCAGTAAGTTGTGGAGGTAGTACGAGGCGTCGGTGGGCGAGCGTTCGCCGCTGACTATGGCCACGGAGGGCTACGCTGCGTGGTGCGCGGCTCTTGAGGAGCAAGAGCAGGCAGAGCGTCTAAGTGAGGCATTTTGGAGGATGGACGGCGGGGGCAATGCGCCGAGAGTGTAGGTGTGGACGCGAAGTGGATTGCAGGCCGAACGGAGGGCCTGGCAAGTAAGGAGAGAAGTGGATCAAGCTGCGTGCGCTCGGCGAGGACGCCGAGATGCAGTCGGGGAGGATGTCCCGAGTCGGAACGGCTCGGACCGTTCCAACTCTGCGTGGGCGACGATGAGTGCCTGAGGTCGTCCACCTGCTGTGGCCGCGGGCGAGAAGTAGTGGGCCGTGGGCCGGGTTGTCTCGAAGGTGGAGACCCGTGGGCCGCTACCCAGAGGTATCTTGGAGGGATGATGTGCCTCGCAGTGTCGTGGCGGGACTTCGGGGACGGATGGCATGTTGGGTGGCTTTGAGAGGAAAGTTAGGAGTAGAAGGAAGGTCAGTCGTGAATTTTGTTTAAAAGGACCACACAGGTCGTATGGAACACTTATTGCATTTTGCTTAGTGATCTCCTTGCTATTTGTGCCCCATAAACCTATAAGCACAGGCAGCACTTACTCACAGCGGCGATCGGCCCCAAACCGGTCCGACAAAGCGACTCGCGACAGAGCGCTGTCGCTCGACTCGGTCTTGCCGGCGCTGAACGATGTGGTGCCGATTCCCAGCGCTTTGATAGGCAACGCCAGTGTCGACTGCGCGAGTGACAACCTGTTCAAGACCTCGTATCATGACGCGATTTTCGCCGTCTGCGCTTCGGGTTCGTCCGGGTTCACCGCGACGGGCCTCGACTTGACACTTGACGTGGAGTACCTGCAGAATCCCGTCAGCATTTCGGTGCCAAAGCTCACCGATGGGTCACCACCGTGTGATAGTGTAGCAATGCCCACAAAAGTGGCGCCGACAACACGCGCGATACTCACTGGCAGCTCACTTCCCACGGCTACATCGAGGCGCTTGAAAGCATCTGCTCCCATGGCTATTGAGGCCAAATCGTGTACGTGTAAGTCAATACCTCGTCCCTGCGTCTTCTTGCATGGTCTGGGTACCTCGAATGAAAGAGCGGAGCTGCAAGATACTCCAAAGTTGACCCAGGAGAAGTTCGGTATCATCGGAGACCACGCTCCGTGCTGCACCAGTGTCAAGTACGCAGTCATTAATACCGTCGACGCTGGGTGGAGGAATGACACACTGCAGCAGAAGTTCTGTGACTTCTCGCTCTCCATGAGCGAGTCTAGCGACGTGGCCACGGGGACCATTGCGGATACTATCGTGGTGACGCACTCGATGGGCGGCCTCGTGATGGCGGCAGCTCTCGCGAAAGGCAAGTGTAAATTCGCCGAAAGCACGTCGTGGGTCAGTCTGAGCGCTCCGATGATGGGAAGTATGGCCGGAGACTTCATACGAGACCTGTGCGACGGTGAATTCACGAAAATTGTCGCCGGGGTGCTGGATCTAATCGGCCAATGCCCCGCGTCCACGGCGAAAAAGTCGATCATTTACCAGAACGAGAAGTACAGCACCCCGGAAATCAACGCGGCGTACACTGCAGCCCAGGAAGCCTACCGCGGGAATGTGACAGCCGCGATCTGCAGTACGAGCTACCACGGCGTCTTGTCCAAGTTCACGCCGTCCGTTCGAGTGTCTGCTGCAGGATATTGGCACTTCACCTGAGATAGACAGGAGTTTGCTACTGCAATACTTGAAAATCCCAAAATTGGGATTTTGATGGTATGCATTAGAAATTGATATCAGTTAGAAACAGTACCTGTAACAACAAACCCACTTAGAAATTCGCATCTGTAACGCTATGTTGCTGCCGCTGCTCGCCACCTTGTTCTTCCTGGCGATGACGGCGTCCCCTTCGCCGTCCCCACACGCTGCTTCCGTCGTCGAGCTGCGTCCGGAGTCGCCGCTGCAGTCCCAGCGCGTACTGTACGGCGAGCCGCAGCTGTACCGCGTGTTGGATCTCGAACCTGACAAAGTTTACGACATCAAAGTGTCGTACCCAGCGACGCAGCCGTCGCTCTTCTCGCTGCAGGTGGAGCAGGTCCTGCTGCCGCTGCCTGTGGTGAGTGAAGATAAATTTGACGTTAGTACTGCAAATATTGCGGGAAATGTCAAGAAAAGCAAGATCATGCCAGCTCGACGTCGGGTATTGAACACGGCCAAGCTTCGGCTCCACCCGAGGGAGATGGAGACGCACAAGTCGGTGCGGTACCGTCTCGAGCCCTCGGGGGCGGCCATTGAAGTGGAATTTTCACTTATTGCAAATGTGGAGGGAGTCCGACGACCCGACTCGAAGCTGAAGGTTGACGAGTGTGTGTTCGACATTGTGGTGGAGGAGATGCTGCTGGAGGCATTCCCCAGAGACACACTGGTGCTCATCGGCTGGCTGGTGATGCTGCTGGCTGTGAGCGCAAAGTGGGTCTTTCCGTATTTGGAGAAGAAAATTCCACTTGGATGTGTGGAGGACCGAGTGAAGGGAGCAGAAACTAAAGAATCGTAGAAGACAATCGGTGGACTTTGGCAGAAAGAATGAGTATCTTACGATTCTGGAGAAGTTATTAACCGTGGGCAAAGCGATATCTTTATATTTCTGCTCACCACGCTTAAAATTACTGTACCGATACTCGGTGGTGATACGCTAGAGCAGACACTCGAACCACTTGAAGGGCTTTTGCGAGTCTCTGAAGAATCCATCGTGCGTCAGAGATGCCGTGTCGGCGTGATTCAGCTTGGATGCGTAAAAGCGGTCGAGGTAGCTGTCGCCAAACAGATTCGGGTCGAGGCCGCCCAAGCCGCTCTGGAACTCCACGAGCGCGTCGTTTTGTTTCGACTTGTGCGGGATCAGCTTGCCTCCAACTAGGCAGGACGGCGTGAACTTGGACAAGACGCCGTGGTAGCTCGTACTGCAGATCGCGGCTGTCACATTCCCGCGGTAGGCTTCCTGGGCTGCAGTGTACGCCGCGTTGATTTCCGGGGTGCTGTACTTCTCGTTCTGGTAAATGATCGACTTTTTCGCCGTGGACGCGGGGCATTGGCCGATTAGATCCAGCACCCCGGCGACAATTTTCGTGAATTCACCGTCGCACAGGTCTCGTATGAAGTCTCCGGCCATACTTCCCATCATCGGAGCGCTCAGACTGACCCACGACGTGCTTTCCGCGAATTTAAACTTGCCTTTCGCGAGAGCTGCCGCCATCACGAGGCCGCCCATCGAGTGCGTCACCACGATAGTATCCGCAATGGTCCCCGTGGCCACGTCGCTAGACTCGCTCATGGAGAGCGAGAAGTCACAGAACTTCTGCTGCAGTGTGTCATTCCTCCACCCAGCGTCGACGGTATTAATGACTGCGTACTTGACACTGGTGCAGCACGGAGCGTGGTCTCCGATGTTACCGAACTTCTCCTGGGTCAACTTTGGAGTATCTTGCAGCTCCGCTCTTTCATTCGAGGTACCCAGACCATGCAAGAAGACGCAGGGACGAGGTATGGACTTACACGTACACGATTTGGCCTCAATAGCCATGGGAGCAGATGCTTTCAAGCGCCTCGATGTAGCCGTGGGAAGTGAGCTGCCAGTGAGTATCGCGCGTGTTGTCGGCGCCACTTTTGTGGGCATTGCTACACTATCACACGGTGGTGACCCATCGGTGAGCTTTGGCACCGAAATGCTGACGGGATTCTGCAGGTACTCCACGTCAAGTGTCAAGTCGAGGCCCGTCGCGGTGAACCCGGACGAACCCGAAGCGCAGACGGCGAAAATCGCGTCATGATACGAGGTCTTGAACAGGTTGTCACTCGCGCAGTCGACACTGGCGTTGCCTATCAAAGCGCTGGGAATCGGCACCACATCGTTCAGCGCCGGCAAGACCAAGTCGAAGGACAGCGCTCCTGACGGAAGGCACTGAACTGTTTCAGTGTTGGCGCCGTCTTTCTTGGTCACCAGGTAGCTAGCGCCACCCACCAGCGAGTACGTGAGCTGCGTATCACCTTCGACGATGGTGGTGTAGCAATCATACCGAAGGCTGGTGGCATCGGTCAACACGACGGGGCTCGCGAATACGTCGAACTCGGATTGTCCGTGGAAATTTGTCTTCTTCCGCTTGATCTTAACGTGGATTTTCAACGAAGGGAAGACGTCGCTGGAGGCTTCTTGCTGTCGATGGGGGATTGCGATCGGTAAAGAAGGTCGTGCGAGATCTTGGGAAGTCATAGAAGTAGCTGCCACCAAGGCGAGAAGGGTCACTAATCCCATCCAAGCTCGCCTCATGTTTTAATTAGAGGAGCTGGAGTTGCTCGCCGGTGGAAAAGAAGAAATGGTTGTCGATGCAGTGAATGAGCACTGTCGGTAAGAAATTCCAATGATTGCTGCTCTTCCTGTACTACAGTAGCGTACGGTTCGGTCATTCTTACTAAGAGTGACCGAACCGTACGGTCATTCTTACTACCGTACGGTTCGGTCATTCTTACTAAGAGTGACCGAACCGTACGGTCATTCTTACTACCGAACCGTACGCTACTGTAGTACAGGAAGAGCAGCAATCATTGGCCTTTTACTTTGTATTACATGTAAGCGGGTCCAGTTGTGATATCCTTAAGGATGATGTTCGGGTGATTATGCAGTGATTATGAAGATTGGAATCCTCCAACGGCAATGCGTTTGTCCGGAGGAACAGTGAGGAACTGGTCATCCTCTTTAAGCGCAACGACAGAGCGTTGCACTGCTGCGCAACTTCCTGGATGCGGTTTCCATTGCTGCGTTGTGATTGTGGTAGCACAGGTTTGCGACACCCGGTAAGTCTATCTGCAGTGAAATGGTATTATGCTAAAGACTTCCTTTCAGGTAAAGAGACTCATCACGCTTGGTGGCGCTTTTCTTGCTTACAGAGAGCATTTGGAGGTTTTCCTTAAGTAGTTTGCATCTCAAGAACGCCGAAAGTCTCACACCGGGTATAAGTTCTCTTCAATTTTGCGGCAGTCATTTATAAAAAAGTGATTCTTTTTTATTGACAAGCAGCCTCTCTTCAGATGCTTGTTTCCAACGCACCATCATGCGATACATTATCGCGGATAGTTTCACCCAGAAATTGTTGCCACCAAGCCATCTTACAGCGTTACCTAGCCGTGGGCATCTCTAAAGGTGACTGTGTAGTGCAGGCGCCACGTATATCGGCGTAGTCGATCCAACCGGTGCCTGATCCAGCGGATGCAATTTTTCCTCGGCTTTGTCGAAAGCATAGCGGTATTGAGCCTTGAGCATGGTTCGCATGCTGCCTTGGTCCGACTCGTCCACCAGAAGTCCTCTCTGGATGCGCATTTTGCAATGCAGTAGATCGAGATTCACCACGGTAAAGTATCTGTAGACAGCAGTAACGATATTAATATATCCTGATAAGCAACAGCGTGAGGGATCTTGATAAAACTAAACGAAGATTACGCACCCGGTGTGGGACCTACAAAGAGCTTTCGTGCGAACGTGCGA
Source organism: Phytophthora sojae (assembly GCF_000149755.1). Lineage (NCBI taxonomy): Eukaryota > Oomycota > Peronosporomycetes > Peronosporales > Peronosporaceae > Phytophthora > Phytophthora sojae. The sequence goes on along the minus strand of NW_009258121.1, from coordinate 2,476,270 downwards.
GATAAACACCTCGACCTCGACTTCCAAATGGTACTCGCTTCAAGCACAACATCACTGTCAGGTTTTGCCGCTCCATCAACGCATTCGCTGTGTCCCTACTCACCGAACGCTGCAAACACGCGCCACCATAGTGGCAATGTCATTGATGTGGATCGGCAACCTGAACGATATCCTGTTCATGGACACCGTCGTCATGTTCCTGTTTCTTGTGAAGCCTCTCGCGCATTGCAAGGCCACTTTATCCTACAACACAAAGCACCAATGCCGTCAGAAGCAGCAGTCATTCAATGACAGACGATCACAATCCATACTTTACCATGAATGCGAGCACGTCACCACCGAAAACGGTGTTGTTGCCGTTCAGATTCTTGGGCAGGAAGGTCGTCTGGATCTTCAGCACCGTGTCCCGCACAGGAACGAGCTCCGAGTGATCGGATCCAAAACTCTGGATCATGTCCGCTGAAACGTGAGGCAACTCGTCTACTTGCTGCTGCATTTCGCGCCAGCGTGCAGCGAGTTCCTTGCGCTGGTTCGCGAGTGCCTCGTGTCTCGACACGTAAGTCGGATCCGTCGGATGCACGAGCTGGGGCAAACCAGGTCGAGGCCGCAGAGTCTTGTAGTCGATTGCCACGAACGTTGCGAACGCGTCGAGCACCTCAATGAACTTGGCGTGGACCAGGTCGTAGCGGTAGCCGCTCATCTAACGGCATGCAGAAGGGTTAGATGGGAAATGCACTGCTGCAAAAGAACTTGTCGATACCCACCTGAATGACCATCGAAGACCGACCAGTGTGGATGACCTCTCCTTCCAACTGGAGCAGGTCTCCGTGAGCGATTGGGCTCTTGATGTCGACTCGATCAATGGAGACTGTAGCGATGCCTTGGTCCACAGTCACACTGCAATCAGCAGAAAAAAAACTAAATGAAAAGCATACCGCACCAAATATCAACTCGACTTCGTACTTCTCGGCGAGAGCGCCCGCAAAGCGGTCGATCAGCTCCAGAATGGGTCCCGCGCTCATCAGCCGCCCACTCAAACTCTCGTCGCCCACGACGTCGCCGTAGGCCAGCCGGGCGTCGCACACGCGCACGATCTTCTGGCCGTCGACAGTCTGCACGACATTCTTGGACGCGGTGTCCGCCGCCCGGGGGATGGCGCTGGACGGCATGGCAAAGAGGGGGTTATTGGTCCTCCGTCGGCCAGCGGTCTCGCGCTACTCGGTCACGCAAGGAACCATGTCTGACGCACACAGGTTATGCACAGGTCTCTGAAGTTGCCCCCGCCAATTGGAGGCCTCGCGGTCCGCGACGCCCGGCGTCCTCAGAAGCGCCGGCTACAGTACAGGATGCCCGTCAATGAGTTGCCTTGGTCCGCATCAGGAGGACCAAGCGGATCGGGAAGCTCTGCTACGTGGACAACCTGCCGCAGTTAACTCGGCAACAGAAGCAGCGACCACAGTTGGCGAGCTATCGTGAGTCGTGCCACAGCTCGTGACACTCTGCACCTTTGCTCATAGCTCAACCGACTTAAGTCTGGTTTGCCCAAGCACCAAGCGTCAATCTCTTGACGTTTGGTGCTTGGGGCAAACTGAACTTTCGTAACATACATGTACACTGTACAGCACGATCCATCGTCGAAACCTCCCCTCGCCAGGACCCACACGAACGAATGAACATGCACAGACAGACCCTGCATCTCACCACGATGCTCAAGCCGCATGAGCTTCGCCCTGCGGGCGCTCGACATGTCTAATACATCATCCCGCGCGCAGATCTGGTCGGCGCGGGCAACTTCAATCCCGCGTCTTGGATTGCTCGCAAGTGCACGACAGCACCGGCAAAGACTTCGTACTTTGCCAAAGTGTATACACTGTCGCGCGCCCTCTGCACCCGCGACCTTGAAGTTCGCGCCTCCGGGTCCTGAGCGAGCCGCGATTGGCCGAAACGACTTTTTTTCTCGGCATCTGGGGGGCCATAATTCGGCACACAGCGAGTTAGCGCGCACCTCGAAGAAGGCGGCGCGAGCTTCCCCCCTCCTCACTCGCACTCCGTCTGCCGCCACGAACAGGGGCCGCTCGAGCCTCGTACCCAGCGGACAGACAGACAGACAGCTCTCTACATACAACACACAATGGGTACGCGCGGCCAGCGCCTGTGGCGTCCGGTGAAGGAAGCTCCAGCGCTAACGTTATGCTTTGTTTGACCTGTTTGGTGTTGCATTTGCGCAGCGGAACCAGGAGTGTAGGTCCTTTCGTCCGCTCTGGAACTGCAACAACCGGCGGCTGAGTGTTGTGTGGGTGGATGTATGTGGCTCTGTGTGTCTGTTTGCATGCGCGCAGCAAGCGCGAGCGCGAGGCGGCGGACGACGCGCTGCGATCGTTCCACGAGGTGCCGAGCGACGCGCAGAAGCCGCGCGAGGACGAGAAGGGCAAGCGCTGGACGCCCGACCAGGACGACGCGCTGCGCAAGGCCGTGGAGGAGTTCGGCCAGCGCAACTGGAAGGCCATCGCCTCGCGCGTGGACGGCCGCAACCACGCGCAGTGTCTGCAGCGCTGGAACAAGGTGCTCAAGCCCGGGCTGGTCAAGGGCCACTGGTCCTTCGAGGAGGACAGCACGCTCGAGCAGATGGTGCTGCAGGGCTGCCACTCGTGGGGAGAAGTGGCCGCGCACATCCCTGGCAGAACGTACGCGGCATTGGATGTGGAGGTTGGAGGTGCAAGGGGGGGATTATGTTGACAATTGTGGCTGGTGCTGTTTTATTTGGTGAATGCTGTAGAGCGAAGCAGTGCCGTGAACGATGGAGAAACCACCTGGACCCGAGCATCAACAAATCGTACGTTTATTGTTGAGGGCAGAAGATCTTTTCTGCTGCTGGAGGAGGCAAATAATGACGAATTCGATGTTGTTGCTCTTGTTAAAGCCCTTTCACGCCGGAAGAAGACACGATTATCCAGGAAGGGTTCGAAAAGATGGGAAACCGATGGACGCAGATCGCAGAGTTGCTACCCGGCCGCACGGAAGACGCGGTGAAGTTGCGATGGAAGGCGCTCAACCCGAACCAGAAGGTAAGGGCGAAACCGGGTCGTCCGAAGCTCATGCCCGGTATGACAGTGAACAAGCAGCGGTCGACAGCACCTCCGACTCCTGATGACGTCGCAGCGACGCTGATGAATGGTCCTATTACGATGCCCGAGATGCCGACGTACAGTAATGCGTATCCTGCCCCGATGCCGTACCAACCCAACAGCACACCAATCACCCCAATGCCGATGCCGCCTCTTCACCCTCCGCAAATGGCAATGCCTCACCCTGACGAGCCATTGCCCACGACACATGTACCAATGCCGAACCAGTACCCTGAGCCCATTGTGGAGCCGCTGAGCGATGAAGTGAAGGCGGAGGATGAGATGAACGACGCTGCAATTCTCAAGGAGCTGCTTCGCAGTCACTCAAACAGTTTGCTGAGCTTTGGCAGTGCGCGGGGCTTGAGCTCATTCACGGACATGTCACCAGAAGATCTTCTTGCAAGTGGCGAGCTGGATGAAATGTTCCGCGCGACGGTCTCAATATCCAAGGACAGAGGCGAGAGGGGTCGGCTGTCTAGCACGAGCAGCATGATGGACAGTTTAACCAGCTCGTTCAAGAACCCAGAGACATTGCAGAAGGCAGTACAAAACCTGGATCACGAGGACAAGCACCTGTTCCAGGGACTAATTGATAGTTGGCGTGCACAGAAGCCGACTGGTGGCGATGCTGTGATCCAGGAGGAGGACCGCATTGCCAGCTTGCCGGTGGACCCGAACGCGTACTCACAGCACAACTTCGAGACCAGCAGCAGCCGCAACTTGACGCACTCGCTCGACTTTGAGCAGGTGCGCTCCCAGCCGCGACGGAACTCGAACGGAATTTCGTACGAGCTGGGCAACATCTCGAACGACATTGACGACCTGCTGGACTCGGATCTCATGCGCCCGATTCGGAAGGGCAAGATGTATTAGTAAGCAGCGAGCATACTGCACGGTGTTGACGCTGGTGAAGCAGTAACTTGAAGCGAGGGCGGACCAAGTGCTTGTGCGGCTCGTGCGAATGAAGTGGGGGCCGTCGACGTCTTTATTTTCATTTTATAAGCTGAGTAGGACGACACAGGACACAAGCCAAGAGAATGGAGAGCGCGCCGCTGCTAATTCGGAGCAGGCGGTAGATTCGTGTTGTTGGAGAAATAAATCAATCGGCGTTCAGAGGTTGGCCGGAGCTTTGCAGTGAGCAACGCGAAAGAATCCTGTGCGACGGCTACACACTTTCAGGTTGCAGCCGACAAAGGAAACTGTGTCTTGAGTCAAGCGCACCAAATTGCTGCAACAAGGGGCAAGCCTGTTGTCTGGCTGCATGTTTGAGTTATTACGGCTGAGTTACATGTGCCATACGATGACCAGCAGGAGGTGGGAGGGCTCACTGCATGTTTGTTTGTTCTCCTCAGAGGATGCCATGTTGCCTGCCACCCGGAAGACATGCGCTTTGTGTGTAACACATGAATGTACCCACCTGTCTTTCAGCCAATCCAGGCATTTGCATCCAATATCGTCGAATGAGATGAGAACTCAGGTGCCTCTTTTTGCGCCAATCACACGTGGGTACACTGTCTTTCCGCAGAACTGGTGCCCCCAGCCCATCGCCCGTCGAGTCTCACTCTTCAGTCCAAGTCCCCGCAGGCGTCGAGAAGCCCGCGAGGAAGCAGCGCAGGCGGCGGCAGCAGCACAGCAACTCGGACGCAACAGACGCAACAGACACCCCTACAGCTCGCGAGGACCTTTGATCTTCACTTCACCATGGGTAAGTAGCGCCCTCAGCTGCAGCTCCAGCGCTGATTGGCGTAAAGACGGATCCAGCCATTATCCTTCACTAATAACTAACTGATTAATAATCGTCTCGCCCATGTTTTTATAGTGGCCGAGTCAGCAGTGTACGCACCGTCAGCAAGAACAAAGTCAGAGTGATGGTCAGGAGGGTGACGTGTTGGTGTGTTCTGCGTGCAGGAAGCGCGGACGCGACGCCGTGGGCGCCGAGCCGCTCGCGGACCAGGCGGGGGAGGCCCAGAAGAAGAAGAGCGGCGGCGTCGTCAGCAAGCGCTGGACGCCCGAGCAGGACGAGGCGCTCAAGAAGGCGGTGGCCGAGCTGGGCCACCGCAACTGGATGGTGTGTCACTCGTGCTCTTATAAGCTGGAGGCGCCTTAAGTTGCTGTATCTGACGAACGTGGCTGTTGCTGTAGGCGGTGGCGGAGCGTGTGCCCGGCCGCGACAATGCGCAGTGTCTGCAGCGCTGGAACAAGGTGCTGAAGCCCGGGCTGGTCAAGGGCCCGTGGTCGGTGGAGGAGGACGCGCTGCTCATGGAGATGATGCTCAAGGGCTACGACAACTGGCGCCAGGTGTCCAACAACATCCCGGGGCGAACGTACGTGACTTCACGATTTTTTATTGCGTGTGCGAAGACTCACTGACGTGTGATTGGTTTTCTCCAGGGCGAAGCAGTGCCGTGAGCGCTGGCGGAACCGCTTGGACCCGAGCATTAACAAATCGTAAGTGATTTATAGTCGGCGTTATTTTACGGTGTGGTGAGGAACTTTGACTAAGAAGACTATTCAACTGACGACAGGCCGTTTACAGAGGAGGAGGACGAAGCGATCCAGCAGGCGTACGAGAAGTACGGCAACCGTTGGACGCAGATTGCTGAGCTTCTGCCAGTAGGTGGTCAAAGCTCGGGCTTAACGTGCCAGTACAAGTCTTATTAATCGGCGATGTTGTGGATTGCAGGGTCGCACGGAGGACGCAGTCAAACTCAGATGGAAGGCTCTGAATCCGAACCAGAAGACGTACACAAAGCTTGGCCGCCCGCGACTGTTGAATACGGATGACGCTCCGCCAGTTTCGACGTCACCTGTCAGACCGAAGATGCCGTACGTTGCTCCCGCACATCCTGTGAAGATGGAAATGCCACACCAGCCACTGCCAGTCAGCAACAATGTCATTAGCACGACCCAGGTGAATTTGGAGCCAATTCTGTCCCCTCTTGAGGACGAGACGGACGAGCGAATGAGCGAGGAGGACGTCATGATACTGAACGAATTCTTGCGTGGACACTCGAACAACTCGCTTGGCAATGGGAGCTTCAAGAGCCTGCTTTCCGGCACGAGCCTGCGCGATCTTGGAGATGATATTGATGCTGCGATTCTGAGAATGGAGTCACAATCAGGAGTTCAGCCTCTGGCCCGATCTGTTACGGAAGACTCGACGGTGGCCAAGCCGACGGCAAACCCGATGGGACGTCCTCCTCACCGTATGCTGAACAAAATGTTGAGCCTTGGAGATACGAAGAGTGCTAGTCTTCGCTCAATTACAGCAGATGTGGAGCCCGACGACTCATGGATCAACGGAGGCCTGACGAGACGTCTCAGCAGTTTGTCCGTGAATGGCGAAGGTATCTTCGAGCAGCAGCTTGTTGACGGCAACCAGAAATTGAACTCCATGGACTCGTTCGAGCAGCAGCTTGCGTCGCTTAACGATGCTGGCTCCTTGATGAGTCTTCCGCTGGACTTGGGCGAGGAGGGCAAGGCAGATAGCGCGGTGGCGGCTGCAACTTACGACGCTGTGAACAGCGCAGGCCCGGCAGCTCCTGGAGCCGTGTCTCATGACTCGCTGCAGCAGTTAATCTTGGAGGACGAGATCCCGGTCCACGGACTCTCGAACCAGACAGCCACGACCACAGACACAAAAACCATGACGGCGCAAGATTTCTATAGCACTGCAGTCCCGCATGACCAGCTCTCGGCAGCGCACCGCTTTGAGATTTAGATGAGCCTATACTCTGTTGTGAGAAGGCGTGCAAGTGCAGCGAGTGCCGTGGGCAGGAACTGCCTCGTCGCACCTATCTATTCGAGCAAGTACAGTACTTGCAGACCGCGAGCCACGCCGTAAATCCATCCAGGGCCGCAGGATCGGACAAGAGAAACAAGTGCGTACGATGCGACCTCTCCGTGTTCGTGGGTATTGCTTTACATGTATCCCCTCGCTAAACAGTCTGCTGCGTCGTGAACTTCCACATGATAACGTCCATCAATGAATGAAGCACCATACCACCGTGTTTTGACACTTGAACTTTCAGTCCTGATGTGTGTCACACACACAGGTCTCCGCACACAAGCGCCACACAAAATCATTAGCGGAGCCAAGTCCACCACGATGCTCCCCAAGCGCTTCCCGACCCTCGTGGCCCGCGCGGCCCGCCAGAACGCGCGTTCCATCGGTGCGTCCTCCTGCTGCTGCTCCTCTTTATTTCCCATAGCTAACGCTACACAATTGTGCCAATCTCCGCAGCTCGTCGCCAGTCCCGTTCGTTGCTGGCGCTGACGCAGGCGCGTCCCATGGCTGCTGCCCCTCGTGGCCTGCAGAGCGTTGCGTTTCCGTCGCTGTATCCCAGCACTGCTGCCGCCTTCAGCACGCAGGGTGGTGGCCGCGTGGTGGCCGTAGGCGACCGCGTGTCGCTGCACATGGAGGGCACGCTGTCGGGCGGCGAGTCCCTACCCACGACCAAGGAGGGCGCCCCGCTCAAGTTCATCGTGGGCAGCGGCCAGGTGCTCCCCGGCGTGGAGGACGCCGTGCAGGGCATGGCCAAGGGCGAGTCCAAGACGGTGGAGATCGAACCGGCCCAGGCTTTCGGCGCCGAGAAGCAGATCCTGTCGGTGCCGCTCAAGGAGATGAACCTGCCCGAGAAGGAGCGCGAGATGCTCGCCGTTGGACAGGTGCTGGAGCTGGCGGGCGGTGAGCGTGCCGTTATTGTCAAGCTGACTGAGGACACCATGGACATCGACCTGGCGCACCCGTACGCCGGCCAGTCGCTGAATGTGACGCTGGAGGTGGTGGACCACGAGCTGCACTCCGAGCTGCACGTGGAGGAGCGCCTTGTCCTGCCCGAGGTGATCGAGGAGGGCGACAACGTCACGTTCCCCAACCGCGGAGACACCATGGTCATGCACTACACTGGCAAGCTCGCTGCGGACGGCAAGGTGTTCGACTCGTCGCGCGACCGCGGCCAGCCGTTCCAGTTCCAGATCGACGTCGGCCAGGTCATACGCGGCTGGGATGAGGGCGTCATGCGCATGAGCAAGGGTATGAAGGCGACGCTCAACATCCCGTCGACCAAGGGCTACGGCAAGGCCGGCGCTGGTGGCGTCATCCCCCCTGATGCCGACCTGGTGTTCGAGGTCGAGCTGCTGGACATCGTGCGCCGCTAAGCTGCACACAGGGTAAATAGTGCTGATGCTGTACGCCCCATGTTTGGACCCCAGTGAGAGTAATATCTTCGAAGCATGTTCATATTTCCCAGCTCAATCTTGCCGCTTTATTTTTTTCTTAACCTCTTCACACGTCCGTGTTGACCGGTTCATCGTCCGATTCATCAAGGTACGCCTTCAGGTCTCCGTACTTGGCCACCTGGCCGATAACGATAATCGCCGGCGAGTACTTCTTCCCCTCCGTCTTGGCGGCAATGTCCTCTAACGTGCCCAGCAGCAGCACCTGGTCCGGGTTCGTGCCCGAGTGAATCAGCGCCACGGGGGTGTCCTTGTCTTTCCCGCTCTCGACCAAACTCTCACAGATACTCCCGATCGTCCTCGTAGCCATCAGCAGCACGATCGTCTCAACCTTGGCCAGCGTTTCAAAGTCCATCTCCGCCGGTTTGTGGCCCGAGATGACCACGAAGTTGGTGCTCAGCGTCTTGTGCGTCACCGGGATGTTGGCCGTGGCGGGCACCGCCAACGCCGACGAGATGCCCGGCACCACCTCGAACTTGCACTGCGCCCGTACCAGCGCCCGGATCTCCGAGTGCACGCGGCCGAAGACCATGGGGTCCCCTCCCTTGAGGCGGACGACAATGTGGCCGAGCCGACACTTGCTCACCAGGATGGCGTCGATGTCCACCTGCTTGGCCGAGTCCTTCTTGCCCCCGCGCTTCCCCACGTAGATGATCTCGCAGTCCTTGGGGATCAGCGCGTACACTTCGGGCCCCACGAGGTCGTCCACCACCACGACCGTCGCGCTGGCCAGCAGCCGACGCGCCTTGAGCGTCAGCAGCTCCGGGTCGCCCGGACCGGCGCCCACGAGGTACACGGTGCCATTGGAGGCCTGCGCGCGCAGCTGGCGAGTGCGGAGGCGAGGGAGCACCACCTGAGAGACGAACACGGACAGCAACGCGCCCGACAGCGCGCCCAGAGCCACGTCGCGCATTGGCATCGCTAACGGAGCTGCTGGTGAAGTTCCGGCGGTTGGTTTGACTACTGAAATCGTGCGGACCACGTCGATGGTGTGCGCCACACCGAATGTGACGTCGACGTCGTGATGACATCGTGGACACCAAGCAGCAAGCAGGACACTTGAGGCGAGTGCTTACATGGGTGTGAAGGACCCTCATGGAAGATGTCGTTGGGATGTCGCCTCAATTTAAGTGACAAAAGGTCCTGGTGGACGCATTCAATTGACATGGCTACACGTCGAGGGTCTCTCTTTGAAGTTTATCTGGCAGTACACCCTCAGTGGTAGGGGGTCCCTAGGTTGTTGTGTTGCAGCCCGCTGCTTGCAGCAGAGCGCAGGTTCATAAAGATAAATAAAAATGGCACGGCGGTGTCAAAACGACCGGTGCTCGTAGATGGGGCTCATCGGGAGGGCGTCTCGCTGCTTGTGCCTTCTCCTCTCCCGCTGCTCGGCCACGTGCGATTGACGGGTCGTCTTGCTCATCTCCGGTTCCGGTGCAGCCGCTGCCGCTCCGTGCTTCTTGAGGTGGTGGATGCGCTTGAGCGTGTGCTTGAGCTCGCGCTCCAGCTGCTCCAGCTCGTGCGGCGCCAGCGTCTCGATGCCGTAGCCGCTGAGCAGCATGAGCTGCCGCACCTCGTCCTCCGAGTCCGCCAGCTCCTGGCGGAGGTCGCGGATCTCGTGCTCCAGCTCCTGCACCGACTTGCCGCCGTCCTCACTGCTGCTGTCCGTCGCCTCACTCGCAGCGCTCCCGTCCTTGGCGGCAAAGTCCTTCTCCGATGACGACCGCCGACTCGACTGCATTTTGAGCAGCTTGCGCTGTCGAGCGACCGCCAGTCTCCGTCTGAAATACAGCTGCGCCACCACAAGGCAGCTCGAGCCGATACACAGCGCCAATAGCAGCAGCAGCGGCTTGTTACTCGCCAAGGACGTAACAATAGCTTCAAGCTCGTCATCCCTCGTCGGGGACAGCATCGCGCTCTCGCTCCAGGGTCCGTCTGTCTCGGTGGAGAAGAATCCCATTGGCAGCAGGAAGCCGAGCAGCGACCGCTTGGTCTGCTTGGCCTTCATCCTGACTCGGAAGCCCATCTCATGCTCCCGCGGCAAGTCCACCAGTACGAGGAACGGGTCCCTTGTGGTCACTCTCCTGTTGGCTGGGTTCCAGAGTGCGTCCAACCCCCACCCGGTGACCCAAATCTGCACCTCGTACGAGTACGACTCGGAGGGGGCGGCCTCCACTGCTGCGTCTTCTTCCTCCTCCTCCTCCTGCTCTTCCTCCAGCCGCGCGTCCTTGTCCCGTGCGTGAGCTGCGAGCGGGTGGTCCTCCCACGTGACCACGACGCTGGACACTTCGTTGACGCGCGGTCTCGCGGTCAGGAAGTCGGTCAGCGCCTTGCGGACGCCCGTGGCCGCCTTCTCCTGCTCCTGTTGCTCTTCGGCCATTGCTGCTGCGTCTGCGTCATCCACGTAGCGCACGCGGTGCACCGACAGGTTGCGCAGCCGCAAGTCGGCGGCCGAGAGCGGCGGCGGCTGCGTCCAGAGGAGCGAGTGCACGCTGAGGAAGGAGGTGGTAGAGGACGGCGCGGGCGACGGCGCGGTCAGAGATTGCAGCGCGATGGTGGACAGGCAGATGCACAGCGCGTAGAGCCCGAAGCCGCCGGCGGCGCGCAGCGGCCGACGCTTCATGGCTGGAGATGGCTCGGGGTTTCTTCCTGTTGATGCTGGTGGTGGTTTTAGGAATGGGCTAATGATGAAAACCGCCGGCTTGCAAGCGCAGGTCGTACTCTGTAAGGGCATGATACGGAGACTATGGTCGAAGGCTGTTTGAGAGGTGTATAGAGATCAAGCTGGCAGTGGAACTTCGATGGAGCATGAAACTAGGATACCGAATCAAGTACGGATTCGAAGCTCGATGACGGCGCATCCTGCAGAAGTGACGATGCCGTCGGTCGCCGCTTCGTCGACGACTTGGCCTGCGGTCTTGTCGTGGTGCCGCCGCTGGTTGCCGCTGGCTGGCTGGCTGTGAAGCTCTCCAGCCGCAGAGGCAATAAATAATTGCAAGCGCGCACCGCGCAATTATTGGGCCGGAAGGAGCCAGCGGCGGGGAACGGCCGCGACATGGTCCAGGGCGCAAAAATATGCTCAAAGGGCTGCCCGTCGGGCAGCCCTTTGAGCAGTGCCCGATGGCTGCTCCTAGGAGGACTTGGACAGACTTGATTTGCTGGCATCTCGTTGAGCTGGTTGAGCTGAGCGGTCGGTGACTCGCCGCGGTGGGATCACTTCTGCTGGAATAAGACGGAAGTTTCCTGGCCATCGCTTTCGGATCGCGATCCTAATGGCGGCTCGGAGGCTGGAGGGGGCACTGTGCCTCATTACTAAGCAGAAACAGACGTTGCAAACACCAAGGCAGCAACGCAATTGTCAAGTTAGCGACGGAGGTTGCTTTAGGCAACCTCCGTCGAGCAGAATGTTTCAAGGAGCTCACAGGGATCATAACCAGCCACTGACAGCAAAATTCTGAGCAATTCCTTTTTTGGCCACCTGGAGCTCAGACGGCAGCTTCTCCACAAGCAGGCATTCATGCAAAACGAAGCCATGTTGAAGTCGCCCACAATTTTTTTGTCTTGGATAGCCTCCGTAGGGCGGACCGACGATCGAGCAGCCTGGCAACCGTTAAAAAAAATGCTCAGCCGATCGGCCCCGACGTTGTAGGCAAGTATCTTCCAGCTGTATTCATCTTTTGCCAACCAGGACTGCTGCCGGTCACTCATCTTCTCAGCTACGTAAAACTAGCTCTCAGCGCATTTCTGGCACGAAATCGAGTCGTTAGCCCATCGAGTCGAGTCGATAGGCTTGGTGGCACGCAGAGAGGGCTAGCAGTGGGTATCGGCACGTGTTCGTAGATGCATTTCTACCTGAACAATAAAAAAGAAACTACGCAATGATAAGAAGTGGTTTTCTCGCTTCATTATATATCTTTAACCCAGCACAGCACCAAGTAGGATGGACTTCATGCACGGAGGCTGAGTCCTTTACGGGATCACCTCCACCGAGTTGTTGTACTTCGGATACTGGAGATCCTCCAACTCGATGATACCCTGCGCGATGGCGCTCTCCACGTCCGACTGGATATCGCGCATGCACTGGATCAGGTGCTTGACGGTCTGGCACACGGCGAGGAAGCCTTCCTCGCCCCACCACATCGTCTTGTTCGCGTACAGGCACCGCCCGCCACAGATGTCCTTCGCATCGCAGCTCAAGCACAAGCCTCCGATCTTGACCGAGTCGCGCACCTTCTCCGGGGTGAAGTCTGCGTCGCTGATGTGGGCCAGATCGTACTGCAGGTCGCTGTCCGGAGCGATGGGGCAGGCCGAGATGCCCCCTCCAGTTCGCACGTTGAACGCGTCACGACCCGATCCGCACCGCAGCGTCGCCTTCTCGCCCGTAATGAGCGTATGCAACAGCGGCAGGAAGGGGGCAATCCCCAGCAGCTTCTTCTCGTTCAGGAGGGTGCCACGGAAGTACGTGGCCAGCTTGGTGATCGACGGATTGTACACTTCGTCGCGCCAATGGAGGAAGCCGCCGCGGTCTTCATACCCCGCGTACATGGGGGTGCTCCACTGCGCGTCCAGCTGCCAGTGCACGTGGTCGAAGATGCCGAGATCGAATAGGTCCTTGACATCCTGGTAGATGTCGCCGCTCACGTGGCTCACCGTCATCCGGGCGATCAAATCGCCCTTGAAGCCATTCTTGCGGATCAGGTATCCGTTGTCGATGGCTTGGCGCCAAGTCCCCGCCCCACGGTTGGTGTCCGTGACCTTCTCACCTCCATCCACTGAGATCAAGATCGTGTCCATCTTGTTCACCACCGCAGTGGGCGTGCGGTTGAGCTTGGTGCCGTTGGTCTGCAGCACGAATTTGGTGTTACTGCCCTCGTGCTGGGCTAGCACCTTCTTGATCTGGCGCAGCTGCAGCAGCGGCTCGCCGCCATAGAAGCAGATAGCGAAGGGCTCCTGTTCGTTCTTGAGGGGGGTCGTGAGCTTGTCCAGAGCGTCCACCTTGTACTTGCAGTCGAGAGGGTCGATCAAGTCCTCGATGTCCAGCTCCTCGGACGACCCGCAGTACGTGCAGGCCAAGTTGCAGCGCTGGGTTAGCGTCAAGAAGTACAGCATGGCGGTCGGATATGAAAATGACTTTGATCCTCGAGGCCCTAGGCGCACGACATGCAGCATGGCGATGCCATGGCTTGCCAACCAGTAGGGGCCCACACTTCTATATGACCACCCTTGGTCGCATCCATGCTGACGTACGCGCCAATCGAGCAACATAATGTTGCGCGACATTGCAACTTCAACATTCGGGCGACATAACAACTTCAACTATGGTTCTGACATTTATGGCGAGCTTCTGTACAATATTCCTTGGTTTGGGGACGCAAATTTTTGCTCTTTCGGGACTATAAACTTGTATTCCGAAGGAATAGCGCCGAAAGAGCGAGTTTCTCGATTAATCATCAACACTATCGGGTTGGAACCCGATAACCATCTTGCTCGCTACCGGTACTAGAATCTGCGCGATATACTCAACAACGGCGGCAGCAGCAGATTCGCGATCAGTGTTGACCCATTAATCATAACAGAAGCGCATTGATCTGTCGCCATTGCATACAGTTAACGTGTCTACTGTCGCAGGTTTGACGAAGTGGGAAAGACTTGCCTCCTGGAGTTGTTTTATGTGTACTGAAGCATTGGCATTGGAAGCGGAGCCCATTGCCGAATTCCTCTCGCCACGCTCAAGCCACCCACCCACCCGCGTTAAAACCGATGAATTACCGAGCTCTATTAACAGTTGCAGTACATCCCTCCTGGTGATCGACGCTAAAGAAGTCAACCACGATGCAGTAGTGCCGTTCCCTCAACCTGAACCGGTGACAATTTCGGAGAAGGTCGGAGCCAAGTTCAAACCGAGCATCTTCTTTGACGGAGGGTGTATGCCCTACCCTGCGGTTGATGCTGCCGGATATATCACGGGTGGGCTAAAGGGGTCGAAGGGGTCTTCGGCGTGCACAGACCCCCCGACGGGCTCCCAAGTATACGGGAGGGCTACATGACACAACAATCGGTACGCCATCATGTTCGCCTTCTACTTCCCGAATTCTTCGCGGGGTTGGCATCTCGGCGCCATGACCAGGCAAGTGTCATCCTGTGGATCGACAACCCGGAAGTGGAGACGTCGTTGCTGCTGGGAATCGCAGCGTCAGGCGGCAACAGCGAATATATCGGTAAAGCTCCAGCTCCTGCTGAATGCTTCATCAACGGATTCACGCCGAATTTGATTCGAACTCTCGACACTTTCCCCCACATCGACTGCACTCTGGAAAAAGTGGGGAGTCCTCAAAGCTTAATCATCTGGGATCAAATGACTGATGCTGCTCGAGCGACGCTCAGTACGGCGGACTTTGGCAAGGCCCAGGTGCCTTTCAATGAGTACAATTTCATCAAGAGGCTGGACGAGGCTGCTCCTTTCTAACAAGTTTGCTGGGAAAATGTCGCTCTGTGCTGGAAATTTACCAAGTTGATAACATGCCACAAAAAAATGTTTGCAACTCCGCGAAAGCGCGGCTTGTATTACGGTCCACAAAGAGAAAGGTTTCATAAAATACTGCCACCTTCGTTCTTTCATTACTACCATTATGTAAATACTAAGTACGGCATTATATTCGTCATTTTTGTACCCAAAGCGGCACTCGATTCGAGTCGAGTGGCTCGAGTCATCGGTATTTGTATGTGTACTACTTACAAAGAACAAGGTGAGGAAGAACAGCATTACATCAGACTGCACCGCACTTCAGGTGTTTGGTTTATTACTAGGAAGTACCGCTCAGTTTTCGATCCCGAATAAACACTCCAACCAGCTAAATGGCTTCTGTTTGTCCTTGAAGACTCCATCATGCGTCAAAAACGCCGTGTCTGCGTGATTTAGCTTCGGCGAGTAGAACCGGTCAAGGTAGCTGTTGCCAAATAAGCCCTCCGAAAGCCCTCCCAGGCAGCTCTGGAACTCGACGAGTCTGTCATTCTGCGGCGACTTGTGCGGGATCACCTCTCCTCCGAGCACACTCTGGATCTGGTACTGCGAGACGACGCCATGGTAGTTTTTGCTGCACATGGCGGCACTCACGTTCCCTCGGTAAGCCTCTTGAGCAGCAACGTACGCCGCGTTTAGCTCCGGAGTACTGTACTTCTCGTTCTGGTACGAAATCGACTTGCGAACGAGGGATATGGGGCACTCTCCGATGAGCTCCAGCAAGTCTGGGACTATATTGGCCGTGCCGTCACCATTGCAGAGGTCCTGGCTGTAGTCTCCGGCCATACTCCCCATCATCGGGGCGCTCATGCTCACCCACAAGGCGTTATCGCCAAAGCTGCATCGTCCGTTGGCCAGAGCTCCGGCCATCGTGAGGCCGCCCATCGAGTGCGTCAGCACAATGATGTCTTTGATTGTGCGCGACGCCAGGTCGCTGGAGGGGCTCATCGACAGACTGTGGTCGCAGAACTTGTTCTGCAGCGTCTCGTTCGTCCAGCCGTAGTCGATCGTGTTGAGAATCGCGTACTTGACGGTCGAGCAGCACGGCGCATGACCGTTGATGTTCCCCATCTTGCCGCTGGTCTTCTTGGGCGAATCCTGCAATTCCGCCTCCTCATTTTTGCCGCCGAGACCGTGAAAGAAGACTCAAGGGCGCGGCGTGATCATGCACGAACACTTGGCTGCCGCCTTCATGCCAACCGAAGCCTTCAACTCTCTTGGTGTGTGGATGTTGCCAATCGGATCACTCAGTATAGCGTGAGCATTGTCTTGGGCTGCGGTGACCGGGGTATCGAGCGATGCTTGGACTGCCAATGTGCACGTTAGCACGGAGGCAAGGCCGAAAACTGCGTGCAGCGTTTTGATAAAGCCGTGGTGATGTTGTACGAACAGCTGCTGCACCATGTTACAGCTTGTGTGTCCTACACAAAGGCAACTCGGAGGTTGAAGCGAATGTTGGTCATCGAAGTTTCGGGAACCTGTGATCAGTTTTCTCAGGGATCTAGAAGGGAGACAACGGCAACAAAATTTAGAGATATCGAGATAATCGCCTTAAAAGAGGCCAGGTTCAAAATCGTAACTAAACGAAGTCGTGAGAAAACGAGGAGTTTTGATTTTCAAAAATTTGAAGGGGACGGATACCATTTCGAAAAGCCACTCGGACCACTACCTACAGCCATGCAGACACCACCCACGACGCCGACAGCACCGACCTCGCGCGCTGCAGCGCCAACTGCGCAGCCTGCGCAACCTCCAGCGCTGCCTCTCTCAGCCTCGCCACCGGCCACCTCGGCGCCAAGCCCGCCAGCCACGGCTCCGAGTCCGCCAGCCGCGACGTCGGGTCCGCCAGCCACGACATCGCCCTCCCAGGCGCTGACTCCGCCGGCCACAACGTCCCCCTCCACGGCACTGACTCTGTTGGCCACGGCACCCCTTGCTGCTCGGCGTCGCGAAGCAGACGAAGAGCCTGATTCTGCCGACGATTATGTCTGTGGTGTCGATCCCACTGCTACCAGTGAGAGTGAGGTGAACGAGGACAGCAGCGACGACGACTTTACGCCTGATTCGGAGGCGTCGCCTAGCGACGACGAGGAACCGCTCACAGCAGAGAGCGCGAGCAGTGAAGCCGAAGATGAAGAGGATGTTAGTATCATTTGAATGACGCGAGTCCTCGAGCCCGTGTGACTGAGGTGATTCACGCGGACGCGTGTGAGAACGAGTGCGTCAAGGGCAAGGCTCGTGAGTTGGAGTTCTTGCTGTGCTCGCTGGACCAGATGACGAAGCAAGAGCACACCACGAGCTTGTACACGCTCCTGGCTGTGTTGATGCAGACCCCCACGGTTGAGCGTAAGAGAGGACGGGGTGACCGTGAGAAGTTTCCGTACATCCTCCCCTACGTAGGTCATGTGTGCCGACCGACTTTCGCGCTCTGCTATGGAGTAGTCCCCATTACCTTGCAGCGCTGCAAGATGCGCATCCGAGACGGTAACATGTCGATCAAGGCGCATGGTAACCGGCTCAACACGCATGCACCTCAAGTGAACGTTGTTTGGCTGGTGAAATGGTTCCAGTCGTTTGCCGAGGAGGACGGCGAGGTTGTGCCGGTTTGAGTGCGGATGCAGAAGAAGAAAGACGGAACTACGCAGAAATACTACAGCAGCGAGATGTACACGTTACTACCAGCGCACTTTACCTGGGATACCATCTACGACGAAAGGCACAAGTTTGTTGCGGGGGCTTGCGCGTCCGTGAACCAGCTCGGTCGACAATGAGGAAGCTTTTGACGCTTTACTGTCCAACCATCCGAATTCAGTCGCCACGTAGTAACGTGTGCGACGTCTGCTCCATTTACCACGCTGGAATGCGCGGCGGCGTAACCAGTGACACGACGGAGGCGCTGGGGTGGCACACAGAATCTGCGCGTCGAATGCGGTAAGTTTTGTATACGGACATAAGTAGCATTTTGATTTACTCGGCAGATTTACCTGGATGTTAGTAACATTTTGTTTGATG
The DNA here is from genome assembly GCF_000149755.1 of Phytophthora sojae. Lineage (NCBI taxonomy): Eukaryota > Oomycota > Peronosporomycetes > Peronosporales > Peronosporaceae > Phytophthora > Phytophthora sojae. The sequence continues at coordinate 2,458,378 of NW_009258121.1, read as the reverse complement.
GCTGACAGGCCGGAGTACAAGACGGACAAGACTTCTACCGATGTCAACCACGCTGTCATCGTGATGGATTTTCCCCAGAACTTGACACTTCCGAGCGTGTCAAACACCCCCTCGCAGTGGTACTTTTGCTCGCTGGTCTCTGTGAGCTGCTTCGGCATCTTTTACGAGAACGAAGGAATCCAAACCAACTATCTGTACGACGAGACTTCGAGCGGTAAAGGGAGCGACCAGATTAACTCCATGCTGGCTCATTTCATCAGCACCAAGATCATACCGGCGGGGAAGACTCGGCTGACCGTGTACGCCGACAACTGCTCAGGGCAGAACAAAAACAACTACGTGATCAAGTTTCTATTGGCGCAAGTACACATGGGAGCTCTACAGCACGTGGACTACAAGTTCTTTGTCAAAAGGCACACGAAGAACTCCTGTGACCGTGGTTTCGGCCACATCCGCAAGCACGTGGCCAAAGTGGATTGTTGGACGATGGACCATCTCGTAGAGGCTGTTAGTTCGGCGTCCAAGAGCTCAATCACGGTGCATCTGCCTCGCGGGAGCTCAGCGTTCAAGTCCTACAAACCTATTCTCACCGAATTGTACAAACGACTTGACGGCATCCAGAAGTTCCAGATTTTCACGATGGACGCATCGCAGCCGGGCGTCGTTGTCTGCAAGAAAGGCCCCGAGAGCGAACTTGTAGAGATTAGTTTGAGCCGTCGATTTGACGGGATCTTCACCACGAAGGAGAAGGTGCAGCGGATGATGACGGACCATATCGAGACGCTGTCCCCTCCTGTCCGCAACACCGAGAAAATTGCGCAGATGTACCACAACATCAAGCCCTACGTTCCTGCTGAATTTCAGAGCGATCCCCTCTACGCCAAGCCTAGCGAGCAGGAAGGAGAAGATGCCAAGTCACGGAAACAAGCACGACGTGAGCATCGCGCGGCAATGGCCGTGGCGGCTAAGGCTAACCAAGACCAGCGTGGTATCACGGAGGCTGTTGCGACGAAAAATAACCCAGCAAAGAAGAGGGCTACTGCAGCAAAGAAGACGCAAAAGAACAAGAAGCACAAAGCTACTGCGGATCTGCCTGCTGAGCAAGAATAGGCAGCCCAAGGTTGTAGTCGATCATTATGATACTTATGTCCACAGTTCATTCAAAATATTACTTACATCCAGATATCAAATTTTCTAAAACAAATTCAAAAATATACCCCTGGTGATTTGAAGTTACGGCACAAAAGTGAGATTCTAACACTGTTAGGCTTCGAATTAGCTAAAACGGACAACATTGTCGGATTCGCTGACTAATTTTACACCAGTTCATCAAAAAAAAAAAATTTCCCTTTCGGGGTTGAAGTCGGACATATATTTTTTGACGGTCTCGTTCTCGGTCGTTTCTTCATACCAGAAGCTCGGGAGGGGCTCTTTCCAATTATGCGCCTAAATCGCGATTCGTACTTAGGTTGATAAGTAACATTTTGTTTGCCGTCGTCTCAAGGTAGATGCACGTAGCAGTAGCTTGAGTAGACTGAGAGTCTGAAGCTCACTTTCCATTTTAACATCGCGAGAACAAGTTGACAAATTTGCTCTGAGCACACATTGTGTTTGGTTATGAGCCCAAAGACGCTCGGCCCTAACGACGTGCTACAAGACGACAACTACTTCCTGTGGGAGTTTAACGCCCGGATGGCGTTGGCACGCAAGAATCTCCTGAGCCATGTCCAAGTCAAGTCAGAGAACGCGATGGAGCCACGCACGCTGAATGGGAAGCCTCTGACATGAAGGCGCTCGGGATCCTGGTCCAGCTGCTCAGCCCTAACTACCAAGCCATGGTGAGAGAAGCCAAGTCCGCGCGAGAGGCATGGGAGACACTGCGGACGTTCTTCGTGCAGAAGAATCTGCACAATCAAGTTCAGCTGCGGAAGGAGCTACACGGCTTCGAGATGGCACCGGGTGAGAATTTGATGGACCACCTCATGCGTTTTGAGGACTTGTGCCTGCGGCTCTCTGCAGTGGGTGAAACGATCACGGAGGGCGAGAAGTTGGTGATTCTACTGGGGAGCCTGCCCGCCGAGTACGATGGAATGATCAAGATTATCGAGGCACACGGATCGGTAACGCTGCTCGACGCGAAGGAGATGCTACGGTGCGAGTACGAGACGATCAAGAAGCGGGAGAGACAAGAAGAGGTGTTCAAGGCGGTCGCGCATGGACCGCGCAACAATCGAGGTCAAGATGATGGTCGACGTCCCAGTGGTGGGCGGAATCAAGATGCTCGTGATCGTCGAGGAAGCAGTCATGGCCAGCAGCGTGGCCAGCAGCATGGCCAGCAGCATGGCCAGCAACGCCACCAGTCACGTGGTCGGGAGCGCAACAACAAGGGTTTCAATGGGCGCTGCTTTGAGTGTAATCAAGTCGGGCACAAGCAAGCTGACTGCCCTCAGGCGGATAGCAGTGGTGGAGGCAATACTGGGGAGTTTGTGTTCTCCGTCAGCGGTAACGACTGATCTGCATGCTGGCTCCTGGATAGCGGGGCAAGCTCACACATGAGCTTTGACCGTGATGAGTTTTGTGAGTATCGGGCACTGGACTCGATGATGACGGTGACCGTGGCTAATGGCCAGCAACTGCAGGTGCGTGGAGTCGGCTCGGTGCGTTTTTCGATTGGTGGTTCCCAAATGGTGAAGCTGACGGATGTGCTCTTCGTGCCGCAACTGGACCGCAAGCTACTCTCCATTGCTGCACTGGTTGCCAAGGGCGCCGAGGTTTTATTCCAAAATCGACACTGTGACATTCGCCTCGGGGGAAGACTGGTCGCGCGCGTGCACAAGGAAGGAAAGCTCTTCCCATGGCCTGCACAGTGTGTGTCTGGGGGAGAAGAAGCTGTCAAGGAGGTTGCTGCAGCATCGACTGGGTGCGTGGACGCACAGCTGTGGCACGCTCGGCTTGGACACATCGGTGCGTCGCGTATGCCAAGCGTGGCGCGTGCAGTGGACGGAGTGCCGGTGGTGAACGCTAACTCCGGACAAGAATGATGTTTGCGCAGGATGTGCGATGGGGAAGCTGGCTGTGAGCGCGTTCCCACACCGATCAGGAAGTTCTGTGAAGACAACGGAAGTGCTGGAATTGATTCACTCGGACGTGATGGGACCAATGCAACAGGCGTCAAAAGGCGGCGCTCGGTATATCGTTACCTTCATTGATGATTTTTCGCGGTACGTGCATGTATTCCTGCTGCCGTCGAAGACTCAAGTGTTCACGTGTTTTGTGGAGTTCAAGAACCTCGTCGAAATGCAGACTGGGGCGCGCGTGAAGTGCCTACGCAGTGACAACGGCACGGAGTACATCAACAAGCGGTTCCGCAGCTTCTGCAGTTCGTATGGTATCGTCCAGCAAACGAGTGCACCCTACAGCCCGCAACAGAATGGCCTCGCTGAAAGAATGAACAGAACGATCGTCGAGATGGCCAGGTCCATGGTGCACTACATGGGACTTGACCTGGAGTGGTGGGGTGAAGCTGTAAACGCTGCCGTCTACACAATCAATCGGCTGCCGAACACTGCGAGGACATCGGTTTCGCCGTTCGAGGTTTTCTACGGCAAGCGGCCGGATCTATCCCACCTGCGTGTGTTTGGTTCGCGCGGTTTCGTCCACGTCGAGAAAGTGAAGAGGTCGAAGTGAGACGCAAAGGCCCATCGCTGCATTTTCCTCGGGTACTCCGACACCGCCAAGGCTTACCGCGTCTGGGACCTGGAGGCAGAACGTGTGGTAACATCGCGGACGCTTCAACTTGACGAGAACCCCCCTGCAACTCACTACAATCTGCCCATGCAAGCAAGTGGCGGACTCTGCGGCGCGCACTGGCCTAATGTTGATGCTGAGGACACTGGTGGTCTTCCACCAACTCCTTCACCAGCCCCTAGTGGTGATACGGATGTTCCCATGGATGGATCAAGTGACGCGCAGGTGGTCAGTGGCGACTCGGAGGACATGGAGGTAGACCAAGCTAGACGTGATGAGAGTCTCGTGCCTGTGCAGCCCGCCGAGATCGCGCCACGCAGTGGTACCGGCAGCGAGAGACTTCATCAGCCACTGGAATCGGCCCCCGCAACACAGGTGAGGTCGCTCCTCGCAGCTCCAAGGGCGTCTTCGACTTCTAGCATCATCCCATTGTCGAGAGATGGGAGCAGCTAGTGTTCACTGGCGGGTAGTGTTCACTGGCGGGTCGCGACCACGGATGGCAAGGATGGACCATCTCCCCCGCATTCTCCCGAATATCGAGTCGCTACAACCGTCGCAAGCTACGCTGCCCGCATCGGACACTAATGGTACACCAGCCGGTACAGCACTGACGTAAATGCGCCTGCCCTACTCGAGAATGGCCCTGCCACAACTGAGGTCGACAACGCCGAGACTTCGTCTAGTGATGAACTGGAGCCGGACTCCAAGCGACAGCGTGTTGATGATGGCTACGAGATCGCTCTTGCTGCAGTTGAGCTTCCTCGTAATTATCGTGAGGCGGTTGAGTCCCCGGAGCACGAGCAGTGGAAGAAGGCCATCCGAGCTGAACTACGAGCGCACTTTCGTAACCACACGTGGGACCTCGTACGGAAGCCGCCTGGTGCCAAAGTGATCGGCCACAAGTGGGTATTCGCAATCAAACGTGATGAAAATGGTGCTATTGTCCGGTTCAAGGCGAGGCTTGTTGCTCTTGGATGCCTCCAGACGTTCGGCGTTGACTGCACCGACACCTACTCCCCGGTCGCGAGTATGAACACGGTCCGCACGTTTCTTGCTGTGTGCTGCAGCTTGAACTACTACGTGAAGCAGTACGATATCGAAACGGCATTTCTGAATGGAGATCTTAGCGAGAAGGTCTACATGACAGTGCCTGCCGGAATGAAGGTTGCTGCGGATTTGGTTTGCCAACTACGTCGAAGCCTCTACGGATTGAAACAGGCTGCTGCAGTGTGGTACCGTACTATTCGGGACGTCTTTCGCAAGGCCGGCTTCACCCAGCGTGCCGCTGACCCTTGTCTCTTTGTGAAGCAAGGTGGACGCGCGCCAGTTTTCGTCGTTCTGTACGTAGACGACTTGCTTGTTGGCTGCCTGCATGAGGAGGACGCCGAAGATGTTCGCCGGGAACTTGGGCAGCATTTCACCGTGAAGGCCCTCGGAGATGTTCGCTACGTGTTCGGAATGGAGGTGAAGTATGACAAGGAAAAGGGGGAGCTTTGGCTGGGACAGAAGCAGTTTATTGAGCGGATGGTTGAAAAGTTTCGGCAGGATGACGCTTACCCCGCGCAACCCGACAGTACTCGACCAAGATCTGCATGTTGAAGACGGACCAGTCATCGCTGGAGTGAAGCCATTTCGCGAACTCATCGGCTCGCTTTTGTATGTGGCAAATGCCACACGCCCCGATATCTCGGTCGCCGTTGGTGTCCTTTCTCGCTACCTGGAGCAGCCCTGCGAGAAGCACTGGAATGCAGCAATTCGCATTCTTCGGTACCTGAAAGGCGCGAGCACCAGTGGGATCAAGTTTCGCCGCTCCAAGATGAAGACATGCAGTGTTAGAGCGTTCTGTGACGCGAATTGTGGTGACGTTGCGACTCGACGCTCTACATCGGGAATCATCGTTCAAGTAGCCGGCGGACTGGTTATTTACAAGAGCAAGTTGCAGCAGACGGTGGCGCTCTCGTCCGCTGAAGCGGAGTACATGTCGATGGCTCTCGCGGTGCAGGAAGTCGTGTGGCTACGGCAACTACTGGAAGAAATGGGGCTCAAGTCAGTTGGTGCGACTCCTGTCTTCGTGGACAACAAGTCGGCGATTAGTATGGCGACCAACCATGGCTACACACCGAGAGCAAAGCTCATCGACCTGCGCGCTCATTTCGTCCGTGATCATGTGTCGAAGGAGACCATCGAAGTGATCCACGTATCTTCAGCCCAGCAGCTTGCGGATTACTTGACGAAACCGCTACCGACCCCGCGGTTTACGCGTCTGGTGTGTTCGAGTGGAGCCGTCGACCAAGATGCAAGTTGAGTGTCATGGAGACGTCAACTTGAGGGGGAGTGTCGAGCAATGAAGCCGTGGTGATGTTGTACGAACAGCTGCTGCACCATGTCACAGCTTGTGTGTCCTACACAAAGGCAACTCAGAGGTTGAAGCGAATGTTGGTCATCGAAGTTTCGGGAACCTGTGTTCAGTTTTCTCAGGGATCTACACCTTTGCCAATCCAAGTTGGCAGCAGTGTAAAGCAAAACGGTGTGAAGTAACTTAAGTAACATTCAAAAATCGGAAAATAATTTCTGAAACTACACCTTTGCCCAAAGCCGAGAGTCCCGTAAATACGAAAAATATTTTTTTCAAAAATTTATTTTTTCGAGGATTAGTACAGACCAATGTGGATTTAGTCCACAGCAAACATCTAAGTTCCATACTCCATGGGCTCGCTACGAATAGCAGCGGCGACAGACCTTGCGTCCGCTTACAGTACAGGTTGTACAGTAGTAGTTGGTCTCGTCATAATACACGATAAAAGCACCGTTCCGCTCATGCTTCAGCAACGCTTCACCAAACACCCTCCTCTTCTCGATATTTACAGCATTATTGCAGGTCTCGGGCTCTACGCGAACCTATCACAGGTAACATACTTAGTACAGTACAGATGGTAAAAGTGATAGCATAATAACTTGAAGGCGTACCTGCTTAACAGTGTAAAGCTTATCGCAAAGCTTCTTACTGATCAACGAAGTGCTGATGTGCACCCTGAAGTCGAACGCAAGCATTTCCTGCATCTGCACGAGTGTGTACTGGCAGTTGTCTTCCAGGTAGCCCACGAGAGCTTCCTCCATTTCTGGAGTACACTTCGTGCACGCCGCCCGCGCGCCGCCTCTCTTCTTGACATCAGCGGCTTGGCGCTGGACGATGTTGCGGGCAGTAGTGGGAGGGATGCCGTTGCAGTCGGCAACCAGCACCCAGTCACGCCCTTCTCGGTGTGCAACGAGCACACGCGTGCGGGCCGCAAGCCCATGCTTCGGCTCTTGGGGCATGTTGCCGGCGGAGATAGTCTGTTACTGACCAGTGATTTGAGTTTGCTCTGCACTAAATCCACATTGCTCTAAATACTAATTTCAGAAATTATTTCCCGATTTTTGGATGTTACTTAAGTTACTTCACACCGTTTTGCTTTACACTGCTGCCAACTTGGATTGGCAAAGGTGTAGAAGGTAGATGCACGTAGCAGTAGCTCGAGTAGACTGAGAGTCTGAAGCTCACTTTCCATTTTAACATCGCGAGAACAAGTTGACAAATTTGCTCTGAGCACACATTGTGTTTAGAATAAATGAAAGTGGCTCTAGCGTTTACGCGCCGCCAGTGAGCCAGCGTATTTGATCTGAAGGTCGACATTCGGTTCGCGAGGACCGCAAATCACAGTCTGTTATGAACAGTGATTGTTTGTATTAGTACTTTCTGTACTGCAGCTTCTCCGGATTCATGGATCTCTGCTGTACCGACTTCCTCCGCTTGTAGTGGACAACCTCATACAAGAGTGCCCAATCATATCACAGGATTTGGAGAGCCTTCTCGACTCCGCTTATAAGTTCCGCACAAATCATTTCGATACGTTTCCACCGGTAATATATCGGTGCGATGGAGCTTCCATTCATTTCACGCAGCCACGGCTGCAGCCTAGAGCTACCTGGACGCGGTTGTTGCCAGTATCCACTATCTATGCTAGTGTTAAGCGCTGCTGCGGCACACGCATACTATACAGACGTTCGGAGAGTGGTTTGCTTGCATCATCCTTACATACACGACGCTGTTCTCATCGACCAATGACACATGTTACCGAGTTAGACTTTAATAAAAAGTTTACCTCAAAAATGGTCTGAAGGCAGGGCAAAGCATTGCAACGGCACTAGCCTTACGCGGGCGCGTGCCGCTCAAGGCTTTGCAGTGTCAGCCTGTTGCCTGCCGCGAGGTGTCAAGCGCGACAGTCTCGCTCAGGCGGCTAGCGGCGTTGTGCATGACCACCAATAAAGTGAGCAAAGCGCAAAAAATCATTTGCACCTTGGTTGGTAAATCTTGTAACTTGACCGGGAAATGGTGTATAACTGCTGTGCATCATGCAAGCAACAACATTGTTATCGCTTACAGAGTTGCAGCTAAGGGGGTATATATCCTGGCGGGTAGATTTTGTTATTATTATCTAGTCATCGCCACTATCGGAAATTTAACTGTCATTATACGCTTTCTGGAATCTTGCTGGCTTTAGTAGCTGCAGGACTACATGTACTGCGGCGCTCAATTGCCTTTACAGGTTGTACGTGTGCATGAACTTTGTAACGAATCCTCGACAGAAATCCATTATGTTCCGTTGATGTCTCTTTCAGTGTTATTACGAATGATATCATCGATCGCGGGATTGCACGGCACCGCCTCTAGCCTGGGAATGATAGCATATCGGATCGACGGTTCGGCACAAGCTCCACGTGACAAGTCTGGATGCACTGACTAATTCTCGTCTCGGCAATCGCCATGCCATTTGGAGGGAGCTGCGCGCACGCTCTCAGCATTGAATGCTACATCAACGAGAAGAATGAAATTTCTTCATGTATGTGTCAGTCGACTCTCCGGCGCCGCAGCGAGAACCAAACACCAAGTTTTGAAAACCATTGTACATGTATCATATCATTTTAATTAAACTAGCACTTATCCTCGCTAGGACATGTATACGCATGTGCATCCCCAGTTAGCAAAGCTGCAGTGATCGGCGTGACTGCAGTTGCCTTCGCTACGGTGGCGCAATGTGCGCTGCTATCTGTCAGTGCCGGCGCGCTGATGCTGCGCAGCGGGGCGTCCAGGTACTCTACAACCATCGTGATATCACCTCCGTACGCAATAAACCCGTACCCCGCGGTGCACACGGTAAAGTCCACACCTCCGATCGGCGTCGAAGTCTGGAACAAGGCGCCGCTCGAGCAGTCAATCGCTTCGTCGTCGACCAACGAGCTCGGTACCGCCTTCAAGGTATTCAACGCGGACACGATGGACTCGAACGGGGGGAAAGACTCGAGGCATCGGACTGTTTGGGTAGCAGCAGAGGTGGTGGCGTTGCCCGAAGTCTCGACCACGTACGCAGCGCCGTCCACAAGCATGTGAACCGGTTGTCGAAGCCGTCGTAGCGCACACGGAGACCATCGTCCGTGACGACGGTCTCGAAAATTTCTCCCAATCCGTTCACGTGACAACTCCTTCTGCTCCCTGTCGACACTAGCGCCTGTCCTCCCTGGCGTAAGGGTTGACTTCATCTGAGTTTCGTTCTGGATTCGTTTGAACCCTTGTTTTGGGTACACACGGTGCCTTCAAGGCGCTACATGAGTAGTCTAGCTGCTAGGAGATGCCAGGAGTAGCTTCATTCAATCAATCAGTTCTCAATTGGACTCACAGGACTCAAGCGGCTTGGCACACGCTATTTAGTCGGACCCTGACTAAATGTGGTGTACGATTTTTGAGGGGGAAAGTTGAAATTTAACAATGTTCTAGTGACGTCAACAGTCAATATTTCAGAAATCTAAGACCATGATTGGCTTCGGCTCAACGGGATCTGTTAAAATCCGCAGTATTTGTGATGTTTCAAGGTTCTGGGGTAAATTTGGTTGTGCAGTGTGTCACGAAAAAGTACAGAAGCATGACTATTTTCGAACTACGACTAAATAGCGTGAACAGTGAAGTGATCGTTGATAACGAATTTAAGTTTTGTGAGCCAGTTGGTAAACTTGAGGTAACACCCCGCCCCGTTACCTTGACAAACCTTTAGTTTTATATTGTAAAATCTACTAATGTATAGTGCTACTCGATTCAGGTTATCAGAGTGACGGTGGTTTGAAATCATCACCTTACAAGATGAATATAATACCCGAATAGGACTATCGTCGATCAACTATGCTCAACACGCACAGTGTCTTGACGACCGGACGCTTGAGAAAATAAAGCAGTGCTGCTGGTGCAGACAGCATGACCATCGGAACACAACGGTTCTACTACTATTCTAGTACTATTTAGTAGTAGGAGCGAGCAGCTCAACTGAGAAAGTGAAACAACGAAGAAGCGAGCTTTTCGTGAGTGTGCGTGTGAAGCAAAGCGCGAAACTTTGGATGATCCAGCAGCGATGATATGGATATTATCTGATTTCTCCTGTGTGGACGATCACGGCTTTCCCGTAAGAGAAGGTCCTAAAGTTTGAATTTTATTTTAAAAAATACACCGTTCTTCTGTTTATACGATAATTCCTCCTGTAGATTGGACCTTCGCTCTCGTTGGCGCCCCTGTTTGGATACGTGAATGATGAGTCAACCGACTTGGGAGGATTATAGGACGTTTGGGACCACATTCTCGTACGGCACTTCTATTTACTAGTTTCGTAGTTCCTAGACAGACACTTAAAGTCATCATCAACTAGCCCGAATTGAGCCTGCGTTCGATGGACTGCAGAGCTGCATATGCGTAGTTGTTGCTGGTAACAGAAGAAGTAGGCGAAGCGCTTGCTGTCGGGTTGATCTCCAGTAATCGCCTCACTATTTTGTAGCGAGTTCGGTGCGAGTTCTCGGTATCTGGTACGCAGGTTGGAAGCCGCCGCGACGCCATTGGGTGTCTGACATCGTGACGAATTCCTACCCGATGAGTCCCAAAAGAACCGTTCCTGCAAAGCAGCATGCAATGGAACCTAACGGGGACAATTTTTGAAAATTACGTTTTTTTAAAGAATTTAACGTTAACTAAATCTGATTTAAATCATTCTAAGTAAAAGAAGCTAAAAAAGGCTCCTTTGTGGAATATGCGGTCTATAAGACTTGTCAAAAAATGGTTAGAGTCGATCAACCGTAGACAAGCTAAAGCTATTATATGAGAAGGATTTACTTAAACTTTAAATATCAAGGCACCTACCTTCATCAACATTCACAAAATATGCGCTAAATATTCGCAAGGTAGGTACCTTCTTTAAACGAAGTCAGTTTTTTCACAACATTTCACAAAATATTCACAAAATTTAGAGTTATAGAAAAGTGAGTTGATCTTGAGAGAAGAAATGTTAAAGTTTAATAACAACATATCATACGATAAACCAACAACCAACAACCAACAATGAACACTAACTTTATCCCTAACGAAGACGTTGAGATCATCTTTGATGATGACTTCTTCTCGGATTCAAAATCGGATTGTGGTGAAAGCAACATTAACGTATTCTCGGATTCTGATGAATATCTAATGAGCGCTAAAGATTACCTGTATGAAATCGAATGCAAGTTGACACAGTACTGCCCGCTTCGATCAGCGCATGGTGATGGTTTCTTTATTAGAATAAACCTAATTAAAGGATTTTCAATATCACCACGCATCAGATCGATCGGTTTAAAGTTTTGTACAGTTTAGGTGAATATTCAATATTTTAAATTTACAATACCGATCGATCTGATGCGTTAATATTTTAAATTTAACAATA